>NC_084931.1:302500-602500 GCF_958298935.1 Phragmites australis | reverse complement strand
GAACTCTACTATTTAAATTGATCTACGTTCCATTGCCTTAGTAATATGGGATTAAATCTCTTTCTTTGCATTATTATGAATGGGACTTATATATGAGCCACATCCCAACATTAACGACGATGATTGATGCATGACCGCACGTATGTACTCCACTGTTGTTAACAGATAGATACCTGTTTAGTGATCTGCTGGATGCATGCATTGGGCCCGACCGGTCGGCTATTAGCTGCCTCGATCGTCAAGCCTGCCGCACCAACATAATCCTACTTTTATTATTACTTTTTACGGACGACAATGCAATATTCTTAATCGTGTGATCACTTTGATGGCAGCAGCTAGTGTGTGGAAGCACGACTTCATAGACAGAAAATTGAGGCTCTACGTACTTAGCTGCCGTGCCGACATAGCAAATTGGCGATCGATGACAACAACATAAAGTCATCGCATGTCACCATCGAGGCGGCAAAAAAAAAAAAAAATCTAAATTAAGATGTATTAGTTGTAATATTTCTTCCTATATTTTTTGACTAAAATTTATAACAATAGTTCATCTCTCTGGATACAATGTTGTGGATCTTAAAAGAAAAACGCTACGCCGACTATTATATACTCTATACATTATAGTGATAAAATATCATTGTCAGTTCATATTATAGATTGTTATAAAATACCATTCGAAAAGAGACGGCAGTGAAAATCTACTATCACTGTCGGTTCATGTTATGAGCTGTCATTTGATGTCATTTATAGGTGAAAATCTTTTCATTTAATGTCATTTAGATATTCGGATAATCGTTTAAAATTTCAGACAGAAGATGTCAAAAATATTGCATATGCTAATGATATCACTAGTACTTTTGTGGTGAGATGGTAAGGACGTATCGCGCAAGCTGAGAGGTTCCGAGTGCGTGTATTTCATACGAAAAGTCACGTGACTTGCGACGACGCTGATGTGAGGATTCCTCGGGTGCAAAAAATATATTTTTAATTTTTCGAGCTCTAAAGAGATCGATTCGACATCCGACTATTACTATCGGCTGAAACCTTTAACCAACAGTGATAGTCAACTATCACTGCCGACCGAAGTTTTCAGCCGGCAGTGATAATCCCTTCACTGCTGGTCCCTCGGATCGACAGTGATAGTCAGAGACTTTCCGACTATCACTATATGTTATCCACTATCGACTCTAAAACCGGTAATGAAACCCCTCTATACGTCAATAGTGAAGGGATTTTTTTTATAATAGCAGTAGTATTTTTCTCTACGTTTTAATCTGTTAGATTTTTTTTTATTGGTTAGGCTTAGGTGACCCACAGCTGTTGAATGATTCCCCTCTCTGCCTCGATATTTCCGTGAGAGCAAAGATTTTACACTATGAAGTAAGAACAGTATTATATTATATTAACCAGCACTCCGGTCTAAGTTGGTAGGACCGAACGGTACACGGTGGTCAGTAAGGATATGTTAAAGGATAAGGTTAGATGTGATATAATTATTTATATTTTAATTTATTGGTTGGAGTAATTTAATTTTTTATTTGGTAATATGGATATGACATCTAATTTTTTATTTGGTTAGATGGATAAAATTTAAATGGGGTTAATCAAAATTTTGTAGAACCAGCTTTTCATATTTTTAGTTTTTTATCAACATATAATCATGATGGCTCCAACTTGTACTTTTTTTCACGGATAGATTTATCTGGTATCTAATAAGAATATTCTCATTAGTTAATGATCACATCTCACTTGTCCTTCAATTAAACACTTCAAAAACTAAATAATAACTTCCATTCAGGAATACTCCTATCTCTCTAACCAAGTACACTATAAAAAACAAAACATGCAACTAATGTGCACTTTCTTTACCTAATCGATTCGATCTCCAAAAAAGTAAAAAAAAAAAAAAGTTGAAACACTTTGTAGAGCAGCAGCAAATTTGTTTGGTCGAGACGGTTTGACCCAAGAGTTGTAAAGGCTTTGTATATATCTTGCAATTTGCGTCAAAGTCGTTTTGGGATGAAGCTAGATAATAAATTAATTCTACTTGATCAAATTAACTTGTGGCCTATTACTAAGTAGCTTGCCGAACCGGCGGGTAATGGTCCACCGGTACGTAGCTTTTTGTGCTGTGTACAACCTTTATCAGTACTTAAAGCTAGCATTAATCTTTTAATATATCTACAAACAAAATGTACATGCTTTATACTTATAGCATACACATATATTTTTAAGTACTAAAAAGTTTGAATATGAGAATTTATTTTATTTTTGATTTTTTTTATATCTGAACTTTCCACCCTTATCAATGATCCATTTCAATGCGTGGCAAAAAAAACAGAGAAAACATTTAATAAAAAATATATATGTTCTTCTGCCTCTTAAATGCATATATGTAAGTAATTTTGTGAAAAAACACAAGCAAATTAGAATAGATATATGAGTAATTTAAGAAACATGCAATTAAGATCGTTGTTCAACAATTTTTGTGAATATATTAGATTTATTCAAAGACAATATCAAATTTAACTGCTACATATTTTTAATTAAAAAAATAAGAACAATTTTGCTACAAGCAAATTAGTTCAAACTCGTGAGCAATTTTGTATACTTTTAGAAACAAAATAGATATATATGCTAAAACTAAAACATACACATATAATTTTTAGATTTTACCTTAATTTTTTATCCGAAGGTGTTATGATCAGATTTACTTGATGTCCGAAACAGAATCTATACAACACCCGAGTTCAAGACTGAGTGCACCTGCTCCTCCCCTGCAGCCTTTACCAACTGTGTAGTTCTCGCCATCACCACACAAGTATTCGTACACTCCTGCTGCTTATTTCTCTGAATATATGCTAGTTGCACTACTTATTAGACCACTCCATTGTCACGTTCTTTAATTAAAAAGAAATTAAACGGGTGATATTCCATCCACTGCGCGTGCGGTACTAGAACGTTCTTGGAAAGTGGGTTAGTCCGTAATTTTATTCACGGCTCGATCTCTCTATGGGAAGAAACAGCTAGCACTAAACGTTTCCAACTTGCATTGCATTTTTTCATGGCGTACTGAATCAGTAGTCTACTGATCGACCGCATGCATGCATGTCCACTGGAGCCTAGACAGGTCTACGACTCCATATATAGTTCCTGTTTTAGTAGAGTTCTAACTTCTAATTATATATTAGATCTTATATTTATAGGATATTTATATATTAAGATTGAGTGATTTAAGTTTTTATTTTTAGACTAAAATAGAAATAAAATAGCTCAACTAAACATTCTCAATGTACCTACAGTTTTAATTCTATAAATTTCTAAAACTAAAAATACCTTACTCTAAAAATTCTTATAGATAAAACTTCATCAAACAATCCCATAGCTAGGTCTACAAGCTCACATACAATTCCATGGAGATCCACCAATACAAACCTACCAACCTACCTAGGGGACTAGGTATATATCTTTCGAAGCAGTTCACACCAGAGAGGAAGAGAGACAAGGACCTACATTATATATTTGCATTGTTCAATTGAACAAAAAAATCAACATCATTAATATTTGTTGGTTTTCCTGGAGTAGGTAAACCCCGCACATGAGTATTTTACCTTGCCTTCTGTACGTTAATTTCTCATCATATATAGAGTAGAGCATGTATATATGATGAGGGTATAAATAAAAGCGGTGAGGAGAGCACTGGGGGCGCTCGGCTCCGACAAGGAAGGCCACCGGAGCCGACGGGCCTGACCCAACCACTTCGCCCGCCGCCCCTCGCCTTTCCCCGCCATTAATGGCTGCCTCTCTCTCCTCCACCTCCTCCTCCTTCTAGAAGCGGCGGCAGTATCGGATCCCCATCTCTCTCTCTGTCTCTGGCGCGTGGCTCGAGGCCAACGCACGAGGCGTGAGCGAGAAAAAGAGATCTATCTCAATCTCACCCTTGTTTCATCCATCCGCACGCACAAAGGTCTCACCTTTTGTGCTCCTCTCTCTCTCTCTCTCTCTCTCTCTCTCTCTCGCAGAGTGCAGCTGTGCTTCCATCTTGCGAGCTCAGAGAGAGGATTTGGCCGTCTCGGTTCGGCTTGTTCAATCGGAGCTTCTGATTCGGTTGGAGCTGGGAGGTTGTTGGTTCTTGCGATTTGCGTGCTCTGTTTCATTCCTCGGAGTTGCACTTCTTCCGTAGCTCCCTTTCCGACTTCTGGTGATCCGATTGGAGCCAAAATTAAGGCTGCTTCTTTTCGAGGCCTTGCCGTTCCTGGATTAATTCGGCGTCGCCATGGGGAATTGCTGGGGCGCCAAGATCAGCTCCGACAGCCCTTCCCGCTGCGCCTCCTCCCCTTCAGGTTCGTGTTAATTCCGTTCCTCAATTGCCTTCTTCTCCATCTTCGGATTATTCAAGCAATCAATAATCGATTCGTGTTAATTTTGTGCTCTTTATTTGTCCTGTTCTATTGGACGCTGGTGTTAGCTGATGCTGAGTTGCTAATCCCCTTTGCCGCGTACTCGTGTAGGATCACTCGACCACGTAGTTTGGCACCTAACACTAGCAGCGCGTGTTAAAAAGAAAAATATATTTTGCGCTTAGACACTTCCTCTTGGATTGTTAATTGTTCATTTCCTCTTGGATTGTTCTATGTGCAAAGACCAAACCTTTCCATTTCCTGTTAGGTGCGCTACGTGTCAGTGTAAATGCTAACACAACTAACTTTATCTGACTTTTCATTTGATGTTATTCATTGTTCTGAATTGAATGTTCATCTAATCGTAAGGAGAGGAAAGTTCATTTTTTTATGCTACTTTTTAGCTAAATCTTTGTCCCTATTTTCAAAGTTATTGACTGCCCCATGCTGAAAGTTCAGTTGTTTCTATGCTGAGCTAAGGAAGTAAGGAAGAAAGCTCATTATCGGTGCAACCTTTTAACCTTTCCATGAACTTGTTGTCATTTAATGATGCACAAATCAAATACTACCACTAAAGAATAGGAAAAAGTAGCGGCATAATTAGGTAGAGTATGATGGACAAAAGTCTGAAAGTCTTTATTGTTTCTTGATGACGGTTAGGGGCAACTTCCAAGTTTGCTAGTAAGAATGGGGTAGCCTTGAGCAACTGCAGCAGCCATGCCTCATCGGCGTCAATGCTGCCAACCCCACGGAGCGAGGATGAGATTCTGGAGTCAGCAAATGTCAAGGCCTTCACCTTCAACGAGCTGAGAACTGCCACCAGAAACTTTAGACCAGACAGCGTGCTAGGCGAGGGTGGGTTTGGGTTGGTCTTCAAGGGGTGGATCGATGAGAAGACGCTCGCCCCAACTAGACCAGGCACAGGGATGGTGATTGCTGTCAAGAAGCTGAACCAGGAAAGTTACCAGGGCCACAAGGAATGGCTGGTTAGTATCCACACCGATATGTTGGGCAAAGGCCTCTCGTTTCATGCCAGTTTTACAGTCTGTATGACACGCTGTTCCTTCATTTGTGCAGGCTGAAGTGAATTATCTTGGAACGCTGTCGCACCCATATCTTGTAAAGCTCGTTGGCTACTGTCTCGAAGACGAACAGCGGCTCCTTGTGTATGAATTCATGTCACGCGGGAGTTTGGAGAATCATCTGTTCAGGAGTAAGCATGTGTCCTTACTTTTCCTAGCTACCGACTGCTATTTGCCTACTTCCCAAAATTTGAAGGAATGATTCTAAAATGTTTCAATATGCAGGGAGCACCCATTTCCAGCCACTGTCCTGGAACCTTCGAATGAAAATTGCCCTCGGAGCGGCGAAAGGGCTTGCCTTTCTCCACAGCGATGAGGCTAAAGTCATCTACCGTGATTTCAAGACCTCTAATGTCCTTCTAGACGCGGTATGCAGTGTTAAAGATTATTGTCCTTTGGACCAACAATATTGCTTAGTTGGTTGAGCTGATAGCGAGAAATTTTCTCCAGAACTTCAATGCTAAGCTCTCTGATTTCGGGCTGGCGAAGGATGGTCCAACTGGTGACAAGAGCCATGTATCCAC
Organism: Phragmites australis; assembly: GCF_958298935.1. Lineage (NCBI taxonomy): Eukaryota > Viridiplantae > Streptophyta > Magnoliopsida > Poales > Poaceae > Phragmites > Phragmites australis. The sequence goes on along the minus strand of NC_084931.1, from coordinate 596,494 downwards.
TAGGGTGATGGGGACTCATGGGTACGCTGCTCCAGAATACCTTGCGACAGGTAGCGTCATTGTTCTATTTCCATATCATCGGATGCAACTAGTATTATTAGCCACGAATCACACTCACACATTTCAATTCTATTGTCGAGAAATTCAACCAATCCTATCTCAAAACATAATTGAGCTGTGAGGATTGTAGCAAGAATTTTGCAGTCTCATTACGCGCTGGGTTCAGCGCCGTACTGCTGAGCATCCTAGAGCCAATCTTAGAGTCATTTGGAAGCTAGTTACTGAACTTACTAACTAATTCCGTTTTACCTTGTGAAGGTCATCTGACCACCAAGAGCGATGTCTACAGCTTCGGAGTAGTACTCCTAGAAATGCTGTCAGGGCGCCGTGCACTGGACAAGAACCGCCCGAACGGGGAGCATGTCCTGGTGGAATGGGCTAGGCCGTACCTGAGAAGCAAGCGGCGGATATTCCGCATCCTGGACCCCCGTCTGGGCGGGCAATACTCCCTTGCTAGGGCGCAGAAGGCTGCAGAATTGGCACTGCAATGCCTCTCAGTGGAGTCCAGGCACAGGCCCAGCATGGACGAGGTGGTTATAGAATTAGAAAAGCTCCAGGACTCCAAGGAGGGAGGTAACCCTCAGTTACAGAAGAGGCCGAGCAATCGGAACTTAGACAGCAATGGCACAAAGGCGTCGACCAAGGGGAAGCCTGCTTCTCCAAACCCAGTTTGAGTGAGTGAATCGTAAGCTGAGTTTTTCTCTTTTGCAGGTGTAGGTTATATAGGCTCATAGAGTGATTTGTAAAGAGGCAGAGTTCTCAATCTTTTGCGCTTATCATGTAGTTTTTGCATCTTCAAGTCTTTGTAAAATACAGTATGTAAATACATACTTACATCCAGTTCGAGTGTTGTGAAGTTCTGTTCAAGCCAAAAGCTCAGCACGCTGTTAGATCTCTGCAAGCTGGTTTAGCTCATCTTATCAATGCCAAATTCGAGGCTTCGAGCACCAACACTTGGTCAGTTTGAACAAGCTGCAGAAGCCTTCGGATCTCGAAGCAAATTAACCAACATAAACCTATACCGCCGATTAACAAATTCGGCCAGATAAAGCTGAGAACATACTAAATTACCGTTAAAAATTAAAATATTCCCTCGCTGGAGGTAACATTTCGCGTCTCCTCTCTTGTTGCTTCTCCGGGTGAAAACCCGGTCCGGGTGTCCGGACGAACGACGACGACTTTGATATCTTCCTTTCTGAAGGCGTCGCTCCAAGAAACCCTTGTTTTCTTTGGTTGATTCGTTGGCTTCTCTGTAGGTTTTTACCCCTACATCCTTAATTCACGATGGCTTTTCATTCTAGTTTGGCACTTCAAGATAGTGGATTGGTCCAATACGCGCTCCTCCGAAACGATGTGTTGCTAGCTTGTGTGTTAGAGAGATGTGGTATGGGAGCAGGGCTCTGCCGACCTGAGTTGCAAGGGAGGTGTGGCTTGGGAGCGAGGCTCTGCCAACCGAGTTGTGTGAGTCATAGTTGTTTGGCTGTGCCTTCTGGTGTGGACGTCTGTTTCGAGTTGAAATCGTATTATCGTTCTGAGGTTGTATACCAGTTTTCTTTTAAACCATGCAGTTATGAGGTTTTCAGGCATGATTTCTCTTATAAAGTGGGTCAATTCTCTTATTCTAAGAAAAAGCAATGCTCTTGCCGTCCTTTCGAAAAAAAATTAAAATATTCCTTTGGTATTTACAAAAGTGGTTCTGTTAACAAATGATAACCTTAGAAAAAAGCAATGGCTTGAAGATTAGAAGTGTTATTTTGTTACAAATCTAAGACAATTAAGCATATCTTTTTTAATTGTTGTTTTGCATGTTCTATATAGCTAATAGTCCGAGTAGCATCAAAATTTTTACCAACCATGAAAAATTCAAAACATGTTTGGAAACTGGTTTTAGATCTTAGTAAAAATATGAAATGCTATATAATGATAACAGTTGTCACATTTTGTTGGATATTATAGCTATGTAAAAATAATATTGTCTTTGATAAGAAAAAAATATGGTTCTCCTCCACATATTATATTTACTTATACATATTCGTTTCATTCGTGATCTGTACTACATCAATAGAAACATCACATGTTAGTTACTATAGCATGTACAAGGCTATAGCGTGCAGCTAGGACGCTATTTATCCGGTTGGAATGATAGTCTAAATTTCACATCAAAGCTAATGTATAATAACTTTGGTAGAGAAATGCGTTTCTCCTTATCAAGAGTCTCATGTACTGTGCTCGGCTCCTTAGTATGTGACTGTATATCTCAGAAACGCAGAAACCGAGACTAAACTTTTATAAGTATTGACTCCTTTTTCTAAAAAAAAAATTGGTTTGGTGCACGGTTTCAGTGACCCTCCCTACTGATATCAAGTGTACCTTCGAAACCTCCTGACTGGTGCTTCATCAATGTGTCATGGGCTTGTTCCAAAAGAAAAGAAAAGGAACGAACAACACTACTATAAGTTCATCCGCAGAGTTTTGAAGTCTCATAAAGGAATGTATGTGCTTTACAAAATGCTTGCGCTGATAAATGATTCAATGGAAACACAGTGAGCACTTCTGAACACCGATCGGAAGAGTGGTACGCGCCAAACTTTCTGCAGTAGCTACCATTATAATTATAGTTTACATCCATTTCCGTTTCTTAGGATGCCCTTGCTTCACCAGATAAACCCGACCGTAGACACAGCTTCCTCCAGGCCCCGACAACGATCTCTGCAGAGCAACAGCAAAGGGAACACATAATATGGTTTGCTTATGTACTGTCACAAATCTATGTACGCTACAATGAATAATTCCGCTCCAAAACCTACGGAGATCTCGAATCAGTCTCCTTCACTATGTCAAAAAAATTTATTCTGATGCAATAGCGTATCTATTTTTGGATGTCAAATGTGTTACCGTAAAGGAGCTGAATGTGCTCAACTCTCAGAACAGTAAGTATAGAAAGAGGATTCAAATTTTGCAACAACGCAAGAGCACGGTGTTGATTTCACAAGAGTGTGCCCTTGACAAAAGAAAATTGTACTGCCATCCATGCATTTCCATCTAAAGACATAAATTGAGTCCAAATTCTAGAATGTACACAGCTACACATTTTGATACTGCAAAGTAGTACGAAAATTACAGGTCCACATACCTCCACTTTAGTGCGGTACTCCAATGGACACTCACAGACATGGCATTCTGCTCTATGAGGTGTTAGAATGGATTTATCTGTCTTAACAAATGCAAATACCTGAAAGCAACATGCTTTACTTACTCAGATGGCCGCATGATTAAAGATTAACACTAAAAGGAACCATAATTGATTACTATAGTTACTAGAACTGAACCTGACCTGCTCACCACAATTTGGGCAAGATCCTTTCAGTGCAACCAAATTGTTTGTCAACAAGCCTCGCAGTGCACCAACTGGAAAAAAAGCCAATCAGATGGTTTACCTATGTGTGGAAACTAAGACTTCAGATATGCAAAAGGCAAAAACTACAGGTGCCATGCAGCGCCAGTAACAGCTAACATATTTACTTAAAAGCTGCTCTTACCGGATGCAGATGCGATTGGGTAACCAACCAGATAGCCCAATCCGACTAAAGCCAGGTCGTTGATCCTTGTTATCATCTCAAGGGACTTTGGACCGTACAAGAGGTACCTTGCTCCGAATGCATCTCCGAACGCTAGGCTCAGGGCGTATAGACTGGGAACCAGAAAGGCTGAGGTACCAAACAGGAGCAGCAGCATCCAGATGCTTGATAATGCCATAAACATTGATTTATCCTCCTGCCCTAAACCCAAAGGTCGATGGAAACATTAAACAGTAAGCAAATGCTAGATAGAGTTTAGATAAGATGATATCATATTAGTGTAAAAGAAGAAACGTTACCTCAGCGTCGGCGTAGGTCGATTGTCTTTTGAGGCTGCAACGGGGGTACTTTACAACGGATTTGGAGCCATAAAGCCGGAGCTTCAACTGTCAGGAATGCATAATTTGTCAGAAGACAAAGTTGAATTATTAATTCGTGGATACATTTGAGTATCACTTCAGCACAGGAAATTTGGGAGACTAGTAACGCTTGAATTTACCTCAACTTTGTCAAACATGTCATCAACGATCAAAGGCTGGCCACTGTAGTAAGAATCCCTGGCCTGTAAGGAGGGTTGAGGGGTGGAACAACATCTTAATCGATAAGGGCTAATCAGACTAGGCAAGAACAATAATTTAGAGCTCTGAGAACATCTTATGGGTGTAGATCCAACATATATACGACAGGAATGCAGTTGTCTAAAAGTATCAAACTTTTGTTTTAATCTGAAAGTTTGATACGACTAAATCAGACCGAGCAAGAACAGTCTAAAGCTTGTTCCTTCTTCTCTGGAAATGAAGCAATCATTCAAGGCTTTGTTTTTTTGGCACGCACCTGGTGGTAGAGCGCCTCGAGCTTCTCCTGGCTGGCGGTCTCGATGGGCCCCACGTAGAGGCAGGACGGCCCCTCCAACGCCGCCCCGGCGCCGCGCAGCCCCACCCGAGGCGGCCGCGGGCGGCTGAGGCGCCCGCTCCCGGGGGCCGCCGGGGCGGCGGCGGCCATGGACGGTCAGTCTCGCGTGGACCTCCTACTTGCAGGGGGCAACTGGAACTGGAACCGTGCGGCGCGAAGCAGCAAACAAAAGACAACCAAATCAGGCATCAACTGGTCGTCGAGGTCGAAGCAAGCGAGTGAGGGCGAGTGGTGGTTGCGTGGAGGACACAAACCAACCAAGCGACGCGACGGAGAAGGGAAACTTGTGGCTCAGCTCAGCTCAGCTCAGCTCGACGGGGAAGATACACAAACGTCAAGCCAGATCTTTTCAGCAGGAGATTACTCTCTACTCCTAGCAGCTAGCTAGTGGTGGCGAGCGGCAGTGCGACATCGTCGGTCGACTCGAGTTTCTTTCGTGTCCGTCTGTGATGCTTACACTGGCTTTGTGGCCTTCACCTCATGTTCTTCGTTTCTTCCCTTATTTGTGGCTATTTATTGACTACTTCTTCATCTTCTTGTTCAGCTTTGATCTTATCCGGTTCTTGAGCTGTTCCTTGGTCGTAAACAGACACCTAGTCTGGTTGCTACCAATGTTGGAATACTCATTCTGCAGAGAGAACAGGGAGAGGTGTTACGCGTGACATCAGGGAGTCAGGGAGATGGGGTCTGTGGGACCCAGATGGTATTACGTTTTTTCATTGGTAAAGATTGCTGCACGTAACGCAAAAATAAAGAGGGATGCTAATGTTGAGATGCCTGAAATCTATGCTCTGTTCAGGCGATGCTATCAGCTACGGATCGAAATCGGCGAAGGAAGAGAGTAACAGCAAAAGCATTTTAGCAACAGTACTATATCAATTCCGTTAGGACGTTCATAATACGGTTATAGTATAAAATCTGATCAATCTAACGGTCTACGTCAATTCATAATACGGTTATAGTATAAAATCTGATCAATCTAACGGTCTACGTCAATTTAAAGCCATACAGGATCCTCTTCCATCAGCTGCACGATGCAAATGTTAGTCGCTGAATTCTTACTCTTGGTAGTAGCTGAATTCTTACTCTCATCGAGAGAGGATGACACTAGGAGTTGGAGTAATTTTTTCTTTATTTCTCACACAAATGCCATGCCAACCTGAGGGGTTGGGGATACATATTTATAAGCTGCTAGCCAGCCAAGCATATGCTAAGATGCTGTCCTAGATGCCAAGCATATGCTAAGATGCTGTCCTAGCTGTCCTAGATGCTAAGATGCTGTTCTAGATGCTAAGATGCTGTCCTAGATGCTGTCCTAGCTGTCCTAGATGCTAAGATGCTGTCCTAGATGCTGTTCTAGCTGTCCTAAATGCTAAGATGCTGTCCTAGATGCTGTAGCCCTAGAAAGGACCACAAAGACCAGCCAAGGACCACAAAGACTTATCCCATCAGCAAATCTAACAGGCAACGGATATTTTAGTCCATTTTGTTGAAACGGGCCCGCAGACAGGACCTGTTAGGTCAACTTCAGCGGATGCTCTAAATGCGCTGTATCCACTGCTACAGTACCAGCAGCGGTACTGTTTACAGAGGCTGACAGCAGGACCGAAGAGAGAAAAAGAGGAGTAGAAGGTAGAAAATAGGGTAGCTGCTGGAGATAAAAAAAATAAGGGATGTTGTAATAGTGATAAGGGATGCTGTAATAATATTTTTGAGGATGAAAATTTGAGATAGTTGCTGGAGATGATCTTATGATGTTTTAATTGCTAATGGGTGCGCGAAACAGATCATTTACGTAATGGGTATGTTTTTTCTGTTTCAGTTAAGCGGGCCCCTTATCACAAGCTTTTTTTAAGTAACTCTAATAGGCTCTTTACTTTTCTTTTATCCTAAATTTTAGCAAAAACTATAAAAAGAAATCTCTCTAACCGATTTTATATCCAACTTATTATTTTTAGAGCTCTCTATTTACCCTCTTTCACTCCCCATATCTAACAAATGCGAGAGATTTTCTATCCGCATGTTGCTGCTCTTGCGTAGGTGAGTGGATGAGAGGTGGGGGGGGGAGCAGGTGAGGACTGACAGTTGAATATGCGTTGTAAAAGTAGTTATCACACAAACTCACATCTTGTAAGAGTAGTTACCTCACAAGACATGCGTTGTAAGAATTTATAAGAACAGTTGCTACACAAACACACGTGTTATAAGAGCAGTTACCACACAATCATATATGTTATAAGAGCAGTTACCATACAAACACACATATTATAAAAAATTGTAAAAGCAGTTGTCACACAAGCACACGTGTTGTAAGAGTAATTACCACATAAGCATACGTTTTGTAAGAATTTATTTGAGCAGTTACCACATAAGCACAAGCGTTGTAAGTGCAGTTAAAAATATAGCCATCGAAAATAACATCGTTTAAATATGAAACAGTTATTTGTTAGTTACAAGATATTAATAAAATAGATATAAGTGGATTATAGGAACGCAAATTTAGGGAACCTGTAAGAATGAGATTGGCGACTAGCTGGGGTGAATAAACGTCTCAACAAATTTTTTGTGAAACCGATAGTCTTCTCCTATTTCGATCACCCAATACACCTCAAAACTCAAGCGAAAGCAAAAATCGAGAGAAATTTTAACAAGAGAAAATCGAGACAACACGACTGCATAAATGATATATGAACCATATGTTTCATTTAAGATCAATCTATTTGTCTTAGCACTCAAAACTCTCCAAATTGATTGTCTAGAGGCAAGAAAATTCAAAACCCCATTATATAAGCATGTGTATGCGAATTTTATGCCTCTAACAATAAGAAGAATGAACTCATAAGGTGATGAAATTTTAGCCAAAAATAAAAACGAAAATCAAACTTAAAAAGGAAAAAATTGCACACAAAGCAAGGGAACCAAGAGAGAAACTAGAAGGAGGAAAGTTCAAACATATGAAACAAAACAAAATTTATTATTTAAAGAGATCAGTTCTATTTTAAACGGATGACAAAGATTTACTCTCAAAATTCTCACATATTACATAGGTTAAGTATTCATCTTAGTCTCTACTAAAACTCTAACACAATGCTTTTATATAGGTGGTACAAGAGGTTTAAATGGTTGGTTCATCTTTTTATATAGCCATACTGTCGGAGGGTGAACTCCTCAAGCGGGGATCCGGAGGGACCCCTTTGAGATTCGGCCGGGGGATGATTCTGAATCCGTTTTGCGGGTGAAATAAATGGGAATAACTGAGATGCAGGTGGAATGGAATGATCAGATGCAGGAAGTAGTAAATGCTCAGAGGATTTTTAGACAGGTTCGGACCGCATTGAGCGTAACACCCTACTCCTGTGCGTATGCTATAAATGCTCTGAGAATGTCTCTTTGAGTATCTGCTGTGTTACAAGAATATTTGTCTAACTCTAGAGTTTCATGCTCCTCGTTCTTCGGTGCTCGTCCAGACTTCAAGACTTGAACCGAACTCTCCAACTTGTCTTTTTCCGAGGAGCCCACTCAACTTAAATAACCGCCGGGCGGTAGCGTGCCCAGAAAGGATGGCACGAGTCCCAAGGCGCCATAAATAGAAAGCAACCATCATGGTCTGCTGCGCGAGGTGACGGGGAGGGTTGAAACGCGTCCCGTCCGGTCTTGTTCGTCATCATGCCGTTTTTCAACAGGCGCCGCAAGGAGGGCCCACCGGACAGCCACCAAGCAGCCCGGCGTGCCCGTCCAGTCAGAGCAAGCCTGACACAGCAGGGCGGCAGACGGGGCGCCTTGGGCTTCGCGATGTTATCCCGAGGCGCGCCGGAAGTCGCGCGATGAGACCTGTGCATTAAATGTCCCCACGCCTCCTTGCCAGGCCGTGGCAGGGACTGGCAGCAAGCGTGGGGGGAACAGTTGGACCACGCGCCCTCTTAAATGTAGCATCGGGTCTCTTACCAGCTGACACCTCACCGCTGGGCCTCTGTGGGGGCTAGCGGCGAAAGACTTCTCAAGTCCTCGGGGAACCGAGTGCTCGGGGACCACCGTTCACGGCCCCGAGCACTCTCTCCCAGAACTGATTGTTCGGGTCCTCGGGGAACCAAGTGCTCGGGGGCCACTATTCACGGCCCCGAGCACTCTCTCCCGGAACTGACTTCCCTTGGGTCCTCGGAATACTCGGGTGCTCGGGGGCCACTGTTCTCAACCCCGAGCACCCTCTTCCCGATACTTGGTTTTTCTTAGCGTCGGGGGATTTGAGTGCTCGGGGGCCACTGTTCGCAGCCTTGAGCACTCTCCTCCCGGCACTTGCAGCCCTGAGCACTCTCTTCCCGGCACTTGGTCTTCTCGGGTCATCGGGGAACTCGGGTACTCGGGGATCACTGTTCATGGCCCAAAGCACCCTCTCCCGGAACTTGATCTTCTCGTACCTCGGGGAGATAACCCCCGCAGGAGGGCGTCACATGGCACTCTGCTGTTCTGGTCTCGGGACTCGGGGACCCCTAGTTTCTGTGTTACCGACACATACCTCTTTATTTATAGGCATAGAAAATTTGATCCACAAATTTACTAGCTTTTTTTCAAAAATACTCATATCTTATAGTACATTTCTACTTACTACCGGTGATATTTTAGTCTATTTTTTTCTTCATTCATCGAACAGTCACGCCGTTTTTACAACTTAGTTTCGTATCGACGCAAGCTTCAAGATGATGTTACATACTCCTCCAATAAAAAATGGGGGCACCACCTGATCGAGTCGAATTGAGGGTTAATGGGAGGTATTACGGAAAAATATGCAAATTCTGGTGACTAACAGTGGGTCCAAATCTATCGGAGACATACATAATGGCTTGATTCGGATATATGCAAAATCACAATGACAGCCACTAAATTTCATTAATTACAATAGTATTTTTTGAATAGGACAAATGTATAGTTGCACCAACCTAATTAACCCAACAGAAAACCCTCCAAAATCATTCCTCGCTCGCAGTGGCCCTATTCCAAAAAAAAAAAACACTGTTCGCTCGCCGCCGGCGTCAGGGCAGGGGAACCAGTCACCCCGCAAAGTCGCTCCTCGCTGCGCTGCGACCGCAGGTCCCCGCCGCCACCGCCCGAGGGAATGGAGCCCTCCACCATCGCAGCCACCGCCGGAGACGTTGGAGAAAGAGGAGCGCCAGATCTGCGGCGGCGGATGGCGGCGCAGCGCGCGGCGCTGGTGCAGCGGATGGCCGCCGGGCGCGACGCCTCCGCATCGGCCGCCTTCGGCGCCGCACTTGGCTCCGCACGCTCGGTCGCTGAGCGAGCCCTCTTGCGTCAAGGTACGCCCCCATCCCTCCCTCTCTCCTCTCATCTCCACAAAAGGTCCATTTCGTTTCCCCTTTCCCTCCCCCCTATTCTTTGCGGCTTCGAGCGCACTGATGGTGAAATGTAGGTGAGCGTTTCATGCCTGTGTCCCAGAAAATGTCGCTAAAGTTTTTTATTTGCCGTTCATATAGTACTCCCAGTGATTCTGGTTTTACTTTGTTACTTACACTAAGCTAGCGAGGATTGCTAGGTTTTCCCCCTGACTCTCTGACTGTTCGGTGGGAGTTTTTTGGGTGATTACTGCAGAGGAACTCAGAGGACTTAAGATTCAGTCCCGGGAGCTGGAATCTCAACTCGCACAAGCTCTATCTGGTAAGTGCAAGCTGCTTCAACTTGTACACATTTTGGGCTCTTGATACCAGTAAACTGTACTGCACCTGTTTAGTTTTGGAAGGCTCTCAAATACCCAATTTACTTCAGAAATATGCAACTCAGCTCCTTTGCCTTCTGTCTTGAGTTATGCCCACTAGTTACGATTCTACGCCTTGCTACAAGATGCCTGTTGTTAACTATCATAATTGGAAAGTAGAAATGGGATCCGCTGAAACTCGTAAAGGTGACCACGACGCAGATACCCCCTTTTGTTATTGTGATGATGCATATCGTTGTTATGTTTTGTTCTCATGTTGACACCTATTGCACGATTGAGCTGGCTTATCTTGTACGATTGGTTCATGACTGAAATCTAGTATAAACTCCCGTTGCAGTTAAACTGAGAAAGGAATCAAAACTCAAACTTACTGAGGGGTCATTTTCAAGTGCTACTGCGATAAACGAGCAGCTCAAGAACTCACTTATCGATCAGAGGAACAAGAGAGACCAATATGCTGCAGTCATATCAGATCAGCTTCAGGGTAACTTTGCCATTGTTTTTTAATGCTAGTTTCTGGGGCCTTTGTGACTTTATCCTTGACAAAAGTCATAGCATAGCTTTATTTCTGTTGTCTCAGTTGTTCCCCTGATTGAACTGTGGCTTCAAAGTAATATGGCATTGATATTACTTCATGTACTGTTACAGCTCTTGAAGCTAAGAGTACTGAAGATGCAACATGGCAGGAGAACATAGAAGAAGCTGTTTTGTGGTATGATAAGTTTCTTGGCTTCAAGGTTGTTGGAGGAAAAGGTAATGGACAATTGGAGTTTAATGCTATGTTTAATGATGCCATATTTCCTGACGAGTGTCCTGTTCTCCCTCAAGGTGTGAAGTTTGTCTTCAACAAAATTGACTCACAAAATCTGGTGAAGGAATATTCATTTTGCATAAATCTTGACAAAGATAGATATAACTGTGAGTTGAAGCTCCATATGAAATTTGGTCAAATGTCTTCAATGTATTCCTCATACTCCATTAGACATGTCTGCTTGTTAAATTATTTTTCCATTCTCAACAGTACTTCAATGCGATCCACACGTCAAAGATATTGAGGAACTGGTGAAGGATTTGAATCTCAATGATGATCTATTCAAGTTTGTAAGAACTGCCAGAGAGAAATTCCAGACTTCTACCGTGAATGGTACCCTTTTTTCTCTATATATTTTCTGTACAAAAACTACGAAGAAGTTATAAGTTCATAAACATCTCCTTTAAGTATAATAGTTGGTATTGAGCTACATGTATCAACCAACTCATCCAAAAGCCTAAGCTAATGGGGAAAAGTGGGTAATTCACTTATACTTTAACACTCCCCCTCACATGGAGGCTCTCAAGCCTCATACGAGAAAATAGAAGTTGGCTGCAATTTTTTTTTATTTAATTGTGCATGCCAGGATTCGAACATGAGACTTCTGGCCCTGATACCAACTCATCCAAAAGCCTAAGCTGATGGGGAAAGGTGGACAATTCGCTTATACTTCAATAATTAGTGTAGTTTTTTTCAATTTCCAAGTGCTAGTAAGGGGCGATGAGCTTAATCTGGCCTGTTTGCCCTGCCCCGAACACATCCCATGTATTTTGGCATGCCCTCAAATATGCACTATACACTGTCAATTGCAGAGGTTCCATGGGTTGGCTGATTCTGTAATTTTCGTTTTGGAGGACTTGCCAAAGTATATGTTGGATGTTTAAAATGACACAGCGAATGATTTTTACTTTGAAAATTGTGTCTTCTTTTCTCATGGAGTGAACCTTTGTTTGTCCCCAGATTTGTGTACATAAGCTTCTGTCCTTGTTCCGTGTAATCTATTAATTCTTGTCACTATATTCCTCAGGGTCTCTTCCGGTAAGCCCAGTTGTTTGTGCAGATGTTTCCCCTGTGCCATTTTCATCTCCAGTAACGATGTCAGTTGACGCTGGAAGTAAAGATGTCCCCAATCAAAGCCACTCTCAAAGTAAGAACAAGAGGCAGTCTCTTCCTGCTAAGAGAAGCGCGACAGCCCTTTCGGCAGCATCTCCTGCTGCTGCAGGATCTAGCTTGCGCCGCTCCCCGCGTTTCGTGGTAACTATCTCATCTCCTCTAGACGTGTTTCCAGCTAGTGAATGATTATCTAGAGGAAAACCGAAGTGGCATTGAGGCTTATGCAAAGCCTTTTTGACACTATGCGCAGAGGCGCAGACCCTCTCTTGCATGCAATTCTTGATAACTGATAGATACTACAAGTGAAGGAAATGACCGCATGTCCATATCTCAATTTTCACATTGCTTCTGCAGGGAATGTGGTCAGCTGTCAGGTGAAGCAGATCCTGACCTGGAGAAACTGATTCTTAGGCTTGTGATATAATGGTAGAACCAAGGCTGATAGTATGTTGATTCTACCTCCTTTCCTGAATCCTGATGGTGGTTTGCTTCAATGGGAACACCACCCATGGCTCGCACAAGTCAGTCTGTATAGCAGTGACATCGATCGTGTGTTGTATTATATGGAACGAAAATGTTGCAAGGTTGTGATTGCCTTTGAGCATCCTGGGTGTGTGTTTTTCTCTTGCTCCTCCAGCTATCTTACTTGTTTCCTTGCGATTAAGTTGTGATTCTATGGTTTTTTTATTAGTATATCAACCCTCAAATCTTGGCTCAGTCCAAGCTTCAACCCTGAAATCTGAAAAAAGAGGACCCTGAACTATTTAATCAGCCTAGTTCGCATCGTGAAACTGTGTGAGATTATTCTTTCTGTACGGTCTTCCATCTCAATTCTGGCCTTGATTTCATGGTGGCGCGATGCTCTCTCTGAGCTGCAAAAAGATTTGCTCTTCCAATAATTCAATAATGTTCTAATGAATCATGATTTGTCTTATAATCTCATCGCTTCATATGGAAAACCAAGGGACCTACGAAAATAAAAGTGCTTTTACGGTACGTAAAAAAGACATCGTATTGAACAATGGTAATCTAAAAGAAATTGGGATGGTAGATTGTTTTTAACAACGATGAAGCAATCCAACATCTTTGTTCTTGGATGTCAGTTTGCAAATTTCATGTGGAGAACAATACAGATTGCTTTTGATTTACCTCCACCTACATGTATCAACAACATGTTTGGGAATTGGCTAGGTTGGTACGATCGAAGCTCATGCTAAAGATTTGGATTGGGGTTGCAACAATTTGTTGGCCAATATGGTGGTGCCGTAATTACGTTGTTTTTAACAAGGAGAAAACTATTACTTACATGCAGGTGCTCAGGTACTTACTGGTTAGTCGTTGCTTTAGCCAGAGGGACAGACATTTTTGATTTAGCGTGTTGTACACCGGAGGTCATGACCATATGAAGATCTCGCCGGGCATCCGTGTAGGTTTAGACATCGACTTTGGCATGTGTTGATGTTTCGCTTTAGCATGGTGTTTTGCGGTTTAGCACCCTAGTGTTTAGCTTTGGACTGATTTTTTAAATAATCTAGGGCGGTTTGCACTTCGTTGTGGAAAGCCTGAGATCTTGTTACTTTTGACTACGTCCACCTGCTAAATGTAGAAGCCAAAAATCTTAGGGCGTGTTTGTTTGTGATTCTATTTTTGATTTTTTTTTGAAAAGCTATGTTTTGGTTTGTCTGAAAAATTAATTTTGAAAATAGATTGTTGATTTCTATAATATATTTTCCTTCTCAGTATATAGTTTTTTTAAAAAACGTCTCTTAACAAGTTTCTCAGTTTTAGTTTATTATCCTTAAAAATAGGTTTCTAACTTCTCTAAAAATTACTTCTCTAGAATCTTATTTATTCTGACTTCAGAATTTTCTAACTTTTATCAGCAACAAAAATAGAAACGGAAACAGAAAACAAACATAGCCTTAGTATTTCGGTATTGGAATCAAGTTTGCTTTATTGTTGAAAAATAATAATATTACAGTACGTTCTCAGCCGTCATCTAACAATGATCACTTTTGCAGGGGCGTAAATGTAATAACCGAGCACGCCGGGGGCCCAGGCGCAAAAAGACAAGACAGCCGCCCACCGGCTGTCGCCGCTATCCCATCTCCCACCTCGGGGATCCCGCCGATCCATCAAGCGACCGAGATGGCGAAGAGCAGGCCGTCGTCAAAGCAGTCGCGCGCGCAGCAGCAGAACGACGGGCACGCGCTGCCCTCGAAGCTCGCGCGGTACCTCGACCCGGAGGCTTCCTGGGACAAGGTACGCGCCAGTTACGCCTCTCGCCGCTCAGTCTTCTTCCTCCTGGCTACTGCCGCTGCTGCTGATTGCTTGGCACCGCTGCTGCTCAAGTGCTGACGCTTTCGATCTGGCTTGCCTTGGCTTTGAAAGGACCAATTGCTGGACGCGGTGCACTGGATCCGGCAGGCGGTGGGTCTCCTCTGCGGCCTGCTCTGGGGAGCCGTCCCCCTCGTCGGCGCCGTCTGGATCGCGCTGTGAGTTCCCGAACCTCACGTCTTCTAAGCTCCCCAATCCAGTCCTGCCTTGTAGATTTGTAGCTATCTTCGGTAGTCTGAGATGCCCATTTGCACTGGTGAAGACTAGTAGATTACTGCTACTAGTACTCGAATGCCAATTTGCAGGCACCTAACACTAGAGCAATGAGTAAAGGGCCTGGCAACTCGGCGCAACCAATGTTAAATTGAGTGATGATATATTAGAACTTGCGCAACCAATGTTAAATTGAGTGATGGTATATTAGAACTTAGGAGCAGTGTTACCTGGATACCCATGTCCGATTTTTTTACAGAATCCGACACGCATGTAGGATTCCGAGTTGTATTTCGCGTGTCTAAATTTCCTTTGTCGAATCGGACACTTAAATTCGAGTCGGATTCTGACACCCGTGTCTGTGTCCAGATAACACTGCTTAGGAGAGCGATTAATTTCTCAATGTTATTGGCTTAGGGAGGGGTGATTTCACCAGTGTTGGTGAATGGTGAGTGGTCAGATGTGCGGTCGAAACTGTTGTTTCTATTTTTAATTGCGCGTTGAATCTGGTTAACTGGACATTAGCAGAATTCACCGGTTAACTAAGTAGAATGGTGGATTTTGGCTACTGTCGCTACCCACAATGCTGATTCCGAAACCGTAGTGAACACTTCAGTTGGACCTTCTTTTCGTACTTGGATACATATTCTTTTGGTCTCAACTATTGTTGGGTTGTAAGTGATAAGGCTTTTCTTCAAATTTGTTGAGTTGAGATTTCAGGAATACGGATTGGGATACATAGTCGGCATGATCCATCACATTTACCTCTATCATCGTGCTTTCTAGAGGCTTGATTAGGAGTAGCAACGTTGCCCAGAATAGGAATCATTTACTTATTTTCTATATGGGATGCAACCAAGCAAGATTGCCATACCGAAAGTCAACTTTCAAGTGTTGTTGCCATGACCTAACATCGCAGGAAATTGTGTTTCACTGTTGCAGCTATTAGCCACTACTGTATTCATGCTTCTTTAAAAAAACAATTAATTTGGTACTGATCTTCAATCAGTATCAGTACGGGAGCTTTTGATACGTCCTGTAACAACATACTATGGCCCTTCTACAGATTTGTGGCTATTTCTACTGGTATTATTTATTGGTACTATGCATACCTGTTGAAGATTGACGAGGAAGAATATGGAGGCCATGGGGCACTGCTTCAGGAGGGACTTTTTGCTTCTTTCACCCTTTTCCTGGTAACTACCCGCATCAACAGAACAAATAATCCACCTTTGTCCACTCAAAACTTATTTTACGTTCGGTTGCTTGCAGCTTTCATGGATTCTACTATACAGTTTGGCTCACTTTTGAGAAGCTCTTTCGTTGAACATACCATGGAACATTTGCTCACCATGCCGGACGGAAGAGACTTACCAGAACAGTATGGATCAAGGAGCCCTTTAGAACGAGCAGTGTATTAAAACGGTTCACCTTGTAATGCTATTTCTCAACTCCAGTGTAATTTTGATAGAATTGGTTTAACTCAGCGCGAGTTATTAGAACATTGCTTGTGGAATCTTGAATCAAGGGGGGAAATGGTGGTCAATGATCACCGAGTTAGCACATTGTTCTGTTAGTCCATCAATTATAATCTTCTGCACACTGGAAAGTAGGGTGGTACCATTCTGAGGTCTTTTGACAATCACCTCCCGAATTCTTGACATTTCCTAGTTCCACTTGCAAGTTAGGACTTATTGTAGTCATTTGGGTGACAAAAAATTTGTGTAGAGTTTTCAAGTTTTCTACGCAATTAGTATGTCTATGCTTAGATTCTAAATCCATCGAATTATTCACATTAACCTTCTGTTTCCAAACAAGCGACAGAGGCAACAGTTGGACAACAGAGTAAGCATGCAAACAAAATAAAGAATCATCCTTGTGTGGACTTAGTTGTTGGAAGCGAGGAGCAGCAAACATTCGGCAATCTCTACTAATGAAACAGTCCGGGATGAAATGTTTCATTAGAGAAATGAAGGCAAAAGAAGCAAACGACAGTACACAGAATGCCCAAAGCAAAATATATGGTCAAGGGCACGAGAAGTTAAGAGGTAAGAAGCAACAGAACGAGGCTGTTGATGTCAGGGCTCTTCTCACCCAGTGTGCACAAGCGATAGCATCTAAGAACCGTCCATTTGCCAGCGAGCTACTGAAGAAGATGAGGTATCACTCTTCACCATATGGAGATGGCTCTCAGAGGCCGGCAGTTGATGGTCTTGAGGCGCGCTTGTCTGGGACCGGGAATCAAATGTATCAAAAGCTGATGGTAATACGAACAAGCGCCACAGAGATGCTAAAGGCCTGCCTTCTTTTTATTACAGCATGCCCTTTCGCAATTGCAGCATACTACTTCGCCAACAAAACTATTCTTCATATATTAGAGGGAAGACCAAGGGGCTAACTAGTTATTCACATGGGAGGATCATGGTCCGACGATTACGCAGAAAGAAACGTGTTTGATTTATCACATGTATCTATAACATATATTATCCCTCCAAGATTTGGAGCGTTCTCATGTGTTCGGGCACTGTACCTACTGTAGCAGTGGACCCCACATATGTGTACATATAGATATACAGATACATATACGTATACGTACACATATATATACATATATATATGTATATTTATGTATGTATGTACATATATATGTGCATACATATACATATATTTACACATATAATATAATTTTATTTTCGAAAAATTCCAAAAAATATCAACAGGAATATTAGTTATATTAATAAATCGACTGAAATAATCTAAAATACAAAGAAAAATATATAAAACTCAAAAAATATGAAACAAATTTTATTAGTTTCGTATTACTGTTGTCTACATGCTACAATTATGTGCATACATGAAAGTACTATTGTTTTCCTTATAATTAAGTGAATGTGTTAAATATTGATAAATTCATAAGTAAATATTGAGATATCATAAATTGATTTCTTTTGTCATGTTCTGTGAAAAAAAGAGCGCGGCGTAAGCGCGCCAATCCGCCTAGTTGTTTTAGTCTAACTTGACGGATGTAAATGTACACATACAGTCTAGCTCGAGAGAGATGCTCAAATCAAGTTCGCTCTGTGGTATGGTTCGGTAGATACAGGCTCATGCATTCACTTATGCAGATAAATCCACTTATTAGTATCATAAAATCATCTTATGCTAGCAATCAATCACAATCTCAACTCTTGTATTCGCTCATATAACTTCAGATTTGATCAACCAAATAAAAACTCAGCTCAGTTTGCTCAATCAAATACAACTAATCAAACACTCTTCTTTTCAATAAATATAATTCTACCCAGTAACTTTCGCTCAGCGTATGTATATAATCTATACGGACAATCGATCACACCCAATAAACATATAGTTGATTTTGGCGTGGCCACTACTAATCCAACGCTTTGCAAGCGCGAAGGTGGGCCCCCAAATCTTGGTATCACGGGTATAGACATTCCCCAGCCAGGTTTTCTACCCTGTAATTTTTTTGAGACAGGAAAGCAGTTGGCTGAGTACGCAGAAATGTTCGAAGTACCTTTCAGTATCATGGAGTTGCCTCGAGATGGGAAAATGTCGCCATCGAGGATCTCAACATTGTCACGGATGAGGTACTCATAATCAACTGCATGCCAAATTTGAAAAATCTTGGCGATGATACAGAAGACATAGATAGTGCAAGGGATAGGGTGCTGCGCATCATGAACAGGATGCAGCCAGAGGTCCTCATCCTTGGCGTTGTGAATGAATGGATTGTACAGCTCCCCCTTCTTCCTGCCAAGATTCAGAGAGGTTTTGCTCCATTACTTTCACTGTTTGACATGACAACTGTTGCTCCAAGCCACGAAGAAAGGATACTGATACAGAGATATCTCCTTGGGGCGAAAGTGTGAAAGTGCAGAAAGGATCGAGAGGCCGGAGAGTTACAAACAATGGCAAGTGAGAAGCCTCAAGGCAGGGTTCAAGCAACTGCCTGTTAATCAAGCAATCCTAAAGGGATCAATAGATGTAAAGATGAAGTTATCATGAAGATTTTGTAATCAACGAAGATAGCGGTTGGATGCTACAGGGATGGAAGGGGAGGATAATACATGCACTCACCTCATGGAAACCCTAAGAATCATGTACTAATTAATCAGTAAGATCAAAGTAGATCGTTGCATGCACGTCAGCTATACTAGTAATAATGCTGTGACGAGCTTAGATAATTTCAAACCTACAAGGTAGCGATGGAATCTTCAGCAGAATGGCTCTGAGTACTGCAAATTACTTATGTTGGCTCTGAGTACTGCAAATTACTTATGTTGGCGGAGTATTAGAGACAATCTTGGAAGAAGATGACATAAGATTTTTGTTTATTCTCCACATTCTTTTCCGAATTAATGTAACTGTCATACTACATAAGGAATCCATGAAATTTAAAAGGGGGTGACATGTGTATGCTAAATTTGTCCACAAACATGTTTTTTATTTGTTAATGCGTTACTCTACCAACTATGAGCATTTTTTTATCCTTCAAACATTTTGAATAATTGAGCAATCAGTAATTGCTTCGCTTGTATTTGATATGAAATTAGTAGGTCATATTTTCTTTTTCCCAATGTAGTTTTGGTAAACTTTGGCTCGTCAATTGTGAAGCTGGTTATCGTCCTTTCTCTATCATGATTGGCGGCATGAAAGTGCATTGGATTGTAAACAACAAGGTTTCTATGCTTGAATGTAATACAAATCAATTTATTGTACTCTGTTATTTGCATAACTAATCGAAGGGCATTAATTTTTTTAATGAGTCTGAGCCAAAGCTACATGAAAAGCTTATTACTTTGTAGCTGAAAATTGCAAGGGTACTGAACCGGAACAAGGCCCATTTGAGAGAGTTGTGGCTTGCAGTGTTACCTGGACACCCTTGTCCAACTTTTTTTGCCGAATCAAACACCTGAATCCGAGTCGAATTATGACACTCTTATCCGTGTCCAGGTAACATTGGTGGCTTGTGCAGAAGCCGTGTAAGCCTAGCTTGCTGGAAAAGCTGCTCCCAGCCGGCTTTGCTTGCTCATTGTTGGTTTCTTAAGCCAAAAAAAACATATGCAAAAACTAGAGGCGCCCTACTAGAAAAGCGTACAGAAGGTGAGGCTCTTAAAAATCAGAAGGCTAAGTATCTAGCCAACTAGTTTCCAGGAGCTTATATACGTTGGATAATGAATAATTACCTTAAGCACTTCATTGCAATTCTTTTACCCTACAGAACACAGGGGCATCATGCCTAATTGCACTTAAGAAACCTTAAATGCTAACAGAAATCATAAACATTATACACAGAATCCACTGTCCATTATGAAAGGGAAACGAAGGGGGGGAAATCGCATGGAAATAATGTTACATGGAACAAAGGTTATATTGTATCAATTTAGTAAAAAAAAAAATGAAACTAACCTTACTCAATACACATTTCATATCCCTTCATGAAAATCGCCCTCATTTCTTGGCCAGACTGATCTTATCTTCTTAAAAGCGACTGCTAACTTGTGCAAAAAGAGCCCTAAAATCTGTAGTTGGTGTCCCTTCACCTTCAGGTTTTGATGCCAGATCAAATGCCTTAAACTTTGCCTCCTCAAATAGCAAGGCCTGCATGGGAAAGCCAAATATTGATCAGCCAATAGAATCATCACTTACCACAAGAGATTCTCTACAGAGAGATAAACACACATGCAATGCATTATATAGGTAGTAACTGCAGAAAGCTGCAACGTATGTATTTGGTATATGCAAAAAAATATTGAGCAGTAGTTAGTCTACAGGAATGTGTCTTTCGTTGTATGAAGCTACCTGTATGCAAACTTCTGCTACATCTGCCCTGGCAATAGTTTTTGTTTCAGTCTTTAAGATCTCATCATCCTTCCCAACAATCAACTCTCGCAAACCACCATCTTTATCTTGCAGTCCTCCAGCCCTGAAAAAAAAAGGAAAAAAGGAGAAGAGTATATTATCAACACACACATTCACAATTATAGCTTTAGCAACTCTCTTTTGTGTTACAACCTTATAATAGTATATGGTAGACCAGAGTCCGCTAGGTACTGTTCCGCCTTCCGCTTCCACACCTGCAAGTTTAGAAGAACATTAATTCTTTTTTTTTTTTTGCCAAACAATGCAGTATTGCACATGATATACACATGCACACATAACACATACACACGGACACACAAACATAGAGCAGAACAAAATGAAAGAAAACCTTTGAATATGCTATATACCAGTATATTCCCATTTCCTAGCTTGTTTAATGGGTGATCGATGTCTGTTCCACCCATGGATCCAACCAACAAAATCTGCTTTACACCGATGTTCTTGGCTGCATAAAGATGCAGGAAAAAAAAAACAGAGAGACACAGAGAGAGATTAAGTTCATAGAAAAAAAAGACACAGCATCCAGTCATTTTGAAATCACTGGTTGAAATTTATAGCATAAAAAACAAGTTACATACTATTTGAATCTTTACATAATATATACACAAGACAAAGGTTAACATTTACCAGCATCTATTTGATTCTTTTGACCGATCCAGTCCACCTTAAAACATTGACAAACAACAAAGCACATTAATTTCAAAGAAATGCACGAGTTTGGCACTGGTAATGTGAGGATGTCAAATGATTTCTGTCACCTGCTCAGGATAACACCCTTCTTCAAAGTAAAACTCGGGACGCCCTCCTTTGCTAGGATCGAACCCTGGTTTCATCTTCGGGACCGCGCTGGTGAGGATGATGAGCGCGTCAATGCCCTCAATCGCAGAAGCTATGCTTTCGGGATCCCTTATGTCTCCGATGAACACATCATCACCGCCGCCTATTTTACCTCTGCTCTCTTCTGTCCTGACCAGCCCTCTACCCACAAATTGACCTGCCCTCTCCTTCAACTTCTTGTACACAATTTGGCCTGGATTATCACAGAGGAAAAAAGGATTGTAATCAGTGACAAGTACATAAACACAAGACTCCGCTAACTGGTTCCAAGAAACTGCTTAAAAGATGCCACATTTACCAATCCCACAAGCAATGGGCGGGGTCTAATTCTAGGTAGTATATTACAAGAGCAAAAGGCGAGAGATTTACATAGGGTTCATAAATTCCAAATGAGTGGAATCGAAAGAAACCTGTTCGGCCGCCGGCGCCGGTGACGAGCACGGTGGGCAGCGACCCACCGCCGGCCCCAGCGGTCGCCGAGACGGCCAGTCCGGCCCTCCTCGGTCCCCGCATCGCAGCACTGACATGGCAGGGAGGCCTGATAAGTGGGCACGTGAACGGAGAAGACACCCGCACACACGTCGTTGCCGCAGCCGCCGTGGCCATCGTTCGCCGGCGAGTGAGCAGCTTTGGTTGCTTCACTGTCTCCTTATCGCTTTCTTCCCGCTTGTGACGGATGTTGGGTCGCTCGCTGTGGCCGCTTTGTTTTATTGGGCCTCGTGGGCCACTCGTTAGGATCCGATATAATGAGTTCCATGACCTCCGAAAGTACGAGAACTTGTTTTCCCTTTTGAAACTTATGACCTTAATTCGTTGATACTAGCACTATTCAAACTATCTCGAATTCGATTCACTGGAATGTAGTAATGCTTCACTCGATCATTGAAGGAGGGTTTACTATTTTGCTCGCATGTCATCCTAAACTTATTATTGATGTGTCACTTAAAATTGCGTGTATTTCACATAAAATTCATGTTGTTGACATGGCAAAAATTTATTAACCACCTTGCCATCAAGAATCATATTCCCTCCGTTCAGAAGTAGTACATGTATTTTTTTAAAAATAAATTTTGTATATTTTAACTAACATTTAATCAAATTATAAAAATATCTAGTATATAAAAATTATATAACTAGATTCATAATTTAAAATGATTTCACACTATATAGGTTTTGTAACTATAAATTAGTTTATGAAAAAAATTAGTTAAAATCTAACTTCGACGACGAGCCAAAAAATACATCTACTATTTTTAAACTGAGAAAGTACAAAACAACCATAAAAAACAAACTCAAGGCATCTTGCTTTAGACAAGATTTGGAGTGCCCATGCAAGGCAAGATAAGAATGCCTGCATGACCATCTCAAAAACACCATGCCGACAAGGAGGAGGAAAATAAGTCACGCATGATGTCGCATGCAACCTCTTGCCTATATTATTCTCTCCACAATGGCCAATAACAAGAGCATGGATGGATGAAAGTCTAGAAGCTCGTGCTCTTCCCTTGGTCTCTTCTCCTTGTCTAGCATACAGAGGTAGCACCATGCACTCCATTCCTCCTATAAATATGGAGCCATGCCAATGGCAAAGGGAGAGACTACACACCATCCATCCACCAGGAAGTGCCCGGCCAACAACAGTAGTCGAAGCAAGAAAAAAAAGATAGAGAGAAGCTAGGTACACACAATAAAGAAATTAGAGAGAAGCCATCTCTTTCATTTATCCATCAAAGAAAGTAAAAAGAGAGAGAAAAAAATGTAGCCCCAAATATCTATGAGCATATGAAACCATGAAATAGAATTATTCTTGTGCCTATTTGCGTGGTCTCGCGTATTAGTTCGGTGTGCATATAGCAAAGAGTTGTGGTGTGCATACATGCTTGTGTGAGAGTGAGCGCGTGTTGGTGCACGTGCATTGGCATGACCACACGAGGGCATGGTTCACAAATTCATCCAAAACAGTGAATTAGCTGTTGACTTATAAACTGACAATGATATAAAGTATCACCGTCGATTCTCGAATTGAACCAACAGTGCTAATCCATTTATCACTGCCAGTTCTAGCCTTAAATGGCAGTGATAATCCATCAATATATGTAAAAATACTCTACCACAAACTCTCTAGCATTAGAATTTATCTCAAGTTTGATCTCAAAGTTAAGATAGAAGCCCTATACTGAAATGCTCATGGTAGAGTATTTTTATATCTAAATCTATATTCGTAATGAAAAATAGGAACAGATATTACAAAGCTGTTGTACTAGGAGTTCTTTGACGCTCGTAATGATACAACAGTTATACGCCATCTGTTTTACATCTTGCGCTATCCGAGTGACAATAGTAAATCTAAATAAATTGTGAAAACACAATCATCTTGAAGCGAATGTATTTTCTACCACTCATTTAGATTTGCATATTACCACAATCTTGAACACTCAACTTGCCACTTGTTTAGTTAGGGAGACGGGGATGGAGAGATGGGAAGAGGTGGATCAGGAAATGGGGAGACAGGGCAACGGGCTCGGGAGATGGCGAGGTCAGTGATGAGCTCAATAGACAGCAAGGTCGGCAACAGACTTGGAGATGGTGAGGGCTCAGGGAAACGAGGATGGACGCGAGGTGGCTCGGGAGAAGGAGATGACGATGAGCTCGAAGGATGTGGAAGATGAGCCCAAGGGGTAGAGGTAGCCGCAGTGGCCACGGTGACTATAGCATCACTTCGACCGCCACTACCCCTCGGGGGTGGCTTCTGAAGATTGGGAGCGAAGTGAGATGAGGCGTAAACTGAGGGAGACAAGCTCAGGGAAGTATTATCACTGTTGGTTCATATTCGCTTGATTATTGCTCCGTCAGTGAGCATATGAACCGGCAATGATAACCCCCATCAATATCGGTTTAAAATACAAGACAATAGAGATAAGGATTATCACTATCAGTTCGTATTGGTTGTATTATTACTCTGTCGTATTACGAATCGACAGTGAAGTAGTCAGTTTGTATTAGCTCAATTATCTCTCTGTCGGTGATGTGGGATCGAGGAAGGTGACTAGAGGGGGTGAATAAGAGCCTCACGAAATTCTTCGATGACCTATCCTAATCTTTCATCCAATACGTCTCAAATAAAAAAAAATAGAAGCAATAAATTGAGAGAAATAAACCATTCCAAACATCTTCATGAAAAATCATAGCTCCAATGGATAAATCTGAATCCTAGATTCTATATAAGATCAATCCAAGTGTCATAGCTCTCAGAACTTGCAAATAGATGGGAAAACACTTAGATCCAAAGAACTACACACCTGATGAAGAAACTCTCTAAATTGATGGATCTAGCGATGGAAGATGATACAAGACCAACTCATATATGATTTTTATCCCTCTAGCAACAAGAAGAACAACTCCAACACGGTGAAAAATTCATCTCTTCAGTAAAAACAAAAATCACCACAAAAATTGATAAACTTGCAATCATGCAAGGGAGCCAAAAAAGAGAAACTAAAATAAGATGAACACAAGCATAAGAGTAAACACAATATTCATTATTTGCTGAGGAATGTCCTCTCTCTCTTCTAAAACCCTAGAACTCTCTTCCAAATGCTCTCAAATGGCTAACTCAAGGAGACTCTCAAACCCCTCCCCTCTATTTATAGGTCTTTAGGAGGTTTCTTACCCATAAATTTCCTACGTTCCTTCCCCCCCCCCCCCCAAGTTTTCTAGATATTTTGCATTCCAAGCAACCTAGCTTTCTTGCTAGCCAAAGAATCTTTCCGATGATGACATGTGTAGTCCGTCTTACGATCTTAACTGCCGATAAGTCTCTCCTGCTCCTAATCCCACGGGTCACTTTGTCACTTGCACCGATATCTCTTTCGCTTGACTTTATCAACGCAGCATATTCATCCACCTTCTCCTGCTTTGCTTGCTTTCTACGTATACAGCTAGAATCACCCTTGACTCCGCCCGACCTCCTTGATCGTCCGGCACCGAGCACCCTGCTTAGCCCCGATCATCCTACCATCGACCGTCAAGTTTTATCCATCACATACACATCACAAGACAATCACACGCGTTTCTCCAACTTCATCTCCAATTAGTCAAAATCAAAATTCTCTGTCGAAAAGCTCATCACAGAAAATCGCTGACACCGAATATTTCGGTGTGTACAGTCTCTGATCACCGGATCATCCGATGTGTACACATCTTTCCTCCACCGAAAACCTTCTAGAAAAAACTCCGATGAAGTCTCCGATGTACACTTCTTCTGAGCACAAGACCATCCAGTGTGTACAACTCTTCTCTCCATCGAACCAAAGGAGATTTACTGAAAAATGCTCCGGTGAAGCATCCGATGTTCACACCTGCTCATCACTAGACCATCTGATATGTATAACCACGATACAAGCATTGCAGTATCTCCTGAAAAATAGTCTAGTATGCACTTCTTTTAATACCGAACCATCTAGTGAGTTTTTCAATTTTCACTTCTAAGTGAAATGCTCCAGTGTGAAATCTTCTGAATACTAGACCATCCGATATGTACAATTTCTCTAGCTCTGGATCATTTGGTGTGTACATTTTTACTGGCTTAGAAGCATAAAACTCCAACTCCTATTTCTATACTTCTTCGGTTAGTTATAATCAAAATCATGCATAGTCAAGCTCATGCAAATTAAACTTAACTTAATTTAGATTTTGTCAATAACTCATCATATATAAACCAAGGTACATATCAATTTAGTTTCTCGGGTGAACTTTTGAACCGGCAAGTAATATCACTGTCGATTCGTATGTTAAACTTGTCGGTTCAATTTATGAATCGTTAATAATATCTTATCACTACCGGTTAGTTCTGAATTGATAGTGAAAGAGGAGCAGGATGATATAACCCTTTGTTTTAAGTAGTGCGGGTTCTCTCTTCGGCTAGCTTGTCCCTCTTAATTTCCGACCATCGATCAGATCGGTCCCGCTGCCGCCGATGGCTGAAGCGGCCAGCGCCGAGAGGAGAGAAGCGGTTCAGCTAGGAGAAGACAAATGGCGCTGATATATATGATGGACGAGAGATCGATCGATTAAAGATCTAGCTATTGTCCGCGTCAATTTGCATCCTCCTATATATTTAGCTTGAGGAAATCCACGCATGCTTCAAGCCTTCAAGGGCATGACATCTGCTGTCACGATCGAATCGACGAAATTTCGAATGCACAGCACAGCTGCTAGGGACCTTTATTTCCTCTGTGAACAGAAAGGGCAGTGGTGCTGTTGCTTGTGTTTTGTCTGGCTCTGCTCAGTTGGGTTCAGTTACCAGTCGGGCAAATAAGGTCGACCCGGACAGTCAGCCAGTTTGGTGGCAGCATCCGATGATAGAAATGGAAGGAGCCCTCAGGCCCAGGTGTGAGTGACGTGCGCGTCCCTGTGCCTCTGTCAGGTGGGCCCCACGCCGTCAGTTGTCTGTTTCACTCGCTACGCTCACCTCTCGATCATGCATATCTCACCTCCAATTCTCCGTAGGTACAAATTACCAGCTGAAAGCTGACTGATTGCTTCGGAGGAAGGCAGGATGGATGCTGCAAGCGAGGAGAGTGCCAAGCCGGCGAAACGGCTGACGAGGAGCATCAGCAGCAACCGGGTCGGGGCGCGGAGCCGGTCCGGCAGGAGGTGGTCGTCGTCCTCGGACGTGGAGATAGAGACGGCGGCGGGAGGAAGCACCCCCACCGCGCTGCTCAGCCGGAGCTACTCTGCCGCCGCGGCGCCGGTCGTCGACGAGGGCGGCGGCGCGAAGCAGCAAGCGCGTGGCGAGGGGACGGAGCGCAGGCGGGAGGGGAAGCTGGGAGCGAGCGCGCGTCTTTCCCGGAAGATCAAGGAGCAGCGGGCGCGGTTCTACATCGTTCGCCGCTGCGTCTCCATGCTCGTCTGCTGGCGCGACGCTGACGCCGCCGCCGACTACTAGCTCCGTCGGTCCATCAGTCGTCGCCATTAGGGATTCCGCATGCATGCCGTATAGTAATCATGCCGGCCGCCGGCCTCCATTGTTCCCTTCCTTAATATTTTCTTCCTTTCTTGATTTCCTTAAGTAGTTTAAATTTACTCCTTGTTTGGGATCTATGAGACGATTTTCGCCTACTTCGTGTTTAATTCTCGGTCTTGTTGCTGCTGCGTGCAAGTACCAGTTGTGCAGCGCGACTTAGAATTTTCTTTCAGGATTCAGACACAAGCTAGCTCCGTCCGCCGGTTGAATCAAAGAAAGATGGAAACAATCATGTCTTTCTCCTTGGTATCACATTGGAAAGATACATGCATGGATGCATCGATCAATGGAAAGTAGATAGCTGGATAGCGTCCATGTCATGCGTTCCAACGGGCGGCACGAGGCGGTGGTGGGTTAGCATGGTAGAGGTGAGGGGAGGGGCGATTTAGCTAGGGTTCGATCGGAGGGGCCGAGAGAGGAAGATATATGGCCGTCGTCTGATCTAGATCGGACGGCAGAGAAAATTCAATTGTTTTCTTTAAGGAACCAGACTATTTACTAGACACAGACAGCTGTTTATTTTCATAGCACTCTGGTTTCACAGGAGGCAAAAAATTAAATAAGCCTTACTGCTCTGGAACAGCTTGATCCGATAGACGTCCACCCTAGCTAGCTCATGCATGCTGCATAAGCATGATCAACTCCAGCTCTAAATGATTTGGTATGGGCAGTAAGATTATTACACTCTGCATGGCTAACTGACAACGAATTGTTCCAGATGACAGCTAGAATAATAGTGTTCAAGGTATTCACAGCTTGAGCTATCTTTGGCCGTAAAACGAAGCACATGTGAGCAGGGTGCACTTCATACTGGAGTAAGACGGTACCATCAAAATTTTAAATTGAGCAAAAAATAGAATGTACATTCTGTTTTTTAATGTACTCCCTCTAGTCACAAGCAAATGTTGTTTTAGGTTGTGTGTCATTAACATTATCAAACTTTAGCTACAAATTATTATTTTATGTATTAAACTTGAATATTTAAAAATGATACAGGTAGATTTGTTTAGAATATAATTTTATAACAGTAAAATTTTGCTTTATTATATAAACATATTACACTAAAAAGTAATGATTTGACTATAAATCAATCGACTGAAATTGGAGAGGATCTCAGTCGACGGACCAGAGCCGTCCGATCCAGAACGGACGCCATCCATTCATCTTCTTCCTCATGATTTCTCTCTCGCCATCTCGCGTGTGCACTCCCGCCTCCCGCTCTCCTCCGACCGTCCCGGCGTCGTCCCCGCCACCGGGTCCACCTCCACCGCCCCCGCCACGCTAACACGTCGGCTCAGACGCCCCCGCCTCGACCTGGCCCACCGGTTGTCTCCCGCCGCCTGCGGCCGGTGTCTCCCGCCGCCCTGCAGTCTCTCCCACAACCACCGTCTGGCCTACCTCCCTCCCTCGAACCTCTTTTCTAAACCCACCAGACACCGGAGCTCCGACAACCCCGGCCCCTAGCCTCAGCAACCCCCAGCCCCTAACCCAAATCCCCCAACCCTAAATCTGGCATGTTCACACGGTCGAGTGAGAGAATCGCGCGATTTCAGTCGAGTGCACAGGAGTAAATACGAAAAAATTAATAATTAAAGATGTATTTTTAAGGACCGTGTTCATATTAAAATAACATTTATTTATGACCAGAGGAAGTAAAAGGGATACCGCAGTCGGATAATTAAACACCAGTTAAATCAATGCGCTTGGCTTACATTAGTCTAGGTTAACTCTTGCGCGCAAGACCATCATCAGCAAGGTGTGGCTTGCTCCACCTCCACTAGACCATCGGATTCTTGTTTTCTGATTAGCTCTAAATAAAATGCGTTGGCCGGTTGGGTGGGTGTGTCTCTAGGCGTGGTCGTCGAAACGTGTATCTCCTTTATTCGCGGTCCCGGCCGGAGAGGAGAGGAGAGGAGCTGGAGCTGGCACCGTGGGATGACTTTACAGGATCGACGGCGATACTTCACTGGGAGCGTGTTTAGAACACAGGAATGGTATATATACAGTACATACGAACGTACGTTCTCTTACAAAAAACTTACAAACCAACTTAATTAGATTTATTGTTCTCGATCATAACTTAGGCATATCTGATCATCTACTCATCATAACCATCGTCTGGCACATGATAATGGACTTTTGTAAGAAAGGTTTAGTGCTTAATTATATACCTTTTTCCCGACTTTGACGAGCACGCACACAAGTTAAATGGAGACAACAATTTAGAACATATACGAATACATATGTGGAAATTGACCAGGTAGCATGCAGCATGCATATTCATGTTGAGTGAGTGAGGTGGAGCTACTTGTCGATCTGGCCGAGCTTGCCCAGGCCGTTGCAGTTTGGACAGACGATCTGGGCCTGGTCCTTCCTCGCCGCGTTCGCCCGCAGCGTCGCCCCCGCCTTGCGGATGAACCCTGCGCCGTCGCACTCCGGGCACCTGAACGAAAATATTAATGGCCATGGCCGTACGTTTCGTTGATATGCATGCATGCATGGGAAATTGAATGGAAGATCGAGGTGATATATGGATCATGTATATGTGTGATTAATTACATACGTGTCCTTGCGCGAGAAGAGTATCGGGAAGGCCGTGCCGACGAGCGCAATGGCCACCGCGCCGGCGATGAGGTACGTGTTGCCCTCCGCCGCCACGTCGCCCACCGCCGCAACCGCCACCAGCCGCCCCGCCGCCTTCGATTCCTTCCTCCTCATCGACGGCAGCAACGCCGGCCTAGTTGGCAGCTGCAGACCGGAGCGGGCCACCGAGCAACAAGCAGCAGCTGGCGCATTGACAATTGCAGCCATTGATGGATAGCTACTGCCTACTGGGGCCAGTGAAGACTGAAGAGCAAGATCGATAGATCCAGATGGAAGGGCTGAATAATTCTGCGAGGAAGAAAATCTAAGATAGCTCGCGAGGGATTAAGGGTGTGAGGTGGTGGCGACGAAGATGCATGAACCGAGGGAGGCCGCACAAAGCTGGATTGCGGATAAGAGAGGGACGGATCGAGGGAAGGGCACGTCGCTGCCCGGTCCCATGCTGTGGTGGATAAGGCGGGACACGTCCTCCGAGTCCTCAGCAGAGCTTCAGTATCCGACTGTCTCACAGATATTTACCATCACTACTACAGAATTAGCTAATGCTGCCGGTTGCAAATAGATCTTTACTGCCGGTTTTGCTTCCGGCAGTGAAAGTCAAACCCGGCAGTGAAGCCATTAACTAGAAATAAAAAAGAAGAATTTGAGCTTGAGTGGGCGCTTGAGCCGAAGCCACTCGAGACCGCCGCCATGCCACTCGCCGTCGTGGAGCTCAGGTTGCTGTTGTGGATCTCACCGGACACATCGTCCCGCACGACCCCCCTGCCCACGCCAGCTCTATGTCGCACACACGCATATCCATATGCGATGGCACGAAGGTTGCCGCCACAAAACACGCCGCGCCCCCAGCTCGCTGTTTGCACCACACCGCCATCCGCTCCCAGGCCCAGCTCGACGACACACACACGCACATCCAAATGCGGTGACACAAAGACCATCGCCACAGAACACGTCGTGTCCCCAGCTCATCATCCTCACCGCAGTCCGCTCTCAGCCCCAACTCGACAACGTGTATCTCTGCCCCTGGCGAGATCCATGGCTGGAGGATCTCATCGTGGATCTCGCGAGGGGAGGAGGGGGAGGAGGAGGCCGGTGGGGGAGGAGGCAGGGGAGGAGACCGGTGGGGGAGGTGATAAGAGAGAGAAAGAGCGAGAGAGAGACGCACGTGGTGGAGGAGATAAGATAGAGGTGCTCACCATGGTGAAAAATATCTGTAGCCGGACGTGAGGACGAGCCAAAACTAGAATTGATTAAAATGTCGAGTCCGGACGAACTATCAATGACGGTTCGCGACTAGAATCGACACTAATAGTCGGTATCAATACTGGTTCTTAGCGGCTCCATCCTAGTTTGGACGTGGGAGATTAAGAACCGACAGTGATATATTTTCACTGTCGGTTCAACCGATACTGATGAACCGATATATTCTGTAGTGGTGCATTTTACAGATATCTGTGGGTTAGCCAATCTCAAGGACACCCTACGTGCCTTGATGACTCGACAACCAGTTCATGTGTTGTCTCCAGCCTCTCATATTTGTAAAATTTCCATTGAGACTCGTTAATTCGGAAGGATTACCAATTGAAAGTTGACTAGATCGTCGGGGCGCAGCTGGATGGCAGAAGAGCAGCACGTCTTTGGGATGGCGACGGTGATGATCAACGGGAGAGCCATGGGTAGCAATAGCGACAACGAACCAACCCTTCCAACGGCGTGTTGCCTTCTTTCCTCTCTTCTTTGCACGCGTTGCCTCGGGCATACGCCAAGGAAAGAAAACCAAGACATTAGAGTGGTTTTTTTTCTTATGAAATGAGCATCCAACTACGGTAAAAACAAAAGGAAGGAATCGATATTTCCTACGTTCTAGATGCCCAGTTAACATCCTTTCCTCTTTTTTTCTTTCCTGCGCTTTTCCTTTGGAAAACGTCTATTCAAACAGGGCCTAGAAGTTGTAGAAAAGCGGTGTAAGCTTGGGCTTATGGGCCGAGTGAGGTTGGCAGGGGGTTTACTGGGCCTGGGTGTTCGCCCAGGGAACTTCCAATAGCGTGGTCCACTGGACATGTGGGATCTATTTTGTTTTTATATTTTTTAAATCCAAAAAATATAAATACACGCTACTAAATTTCAGACGCCAGGTGTGAACACGTGCCGGCATGCTCTGGCCGTGGTTCTCAACGGGGGAATTGATTTGGGGGGGGGGGGGGGTCTTTGTCACTAGCTTTAGATGATGCTTTGTGGGAAGCTGATTAGTCCGGTGGAGGAGGCAGACGCGAAGGACGGCCGATGGACCAGGGTGGGGTGAAGGAGCACAAAATGGAGAGGTTAGCGCAGCGGGGTGGCAGGTGTGGATCCGGCAGCTGGAGATGGCTGGAGCCAGTGTGGGGTGGGGCACGGCAGGAGGTTGAAGAAGACTGTGAGCCATTGAATGCTCATCCAACGGCTCATAGTTGTCACCTAATTTTTTTTCAATTTCAATCACCTAACATTTTTTTTCCCATAGGGCTCACAAGGGTGGATCCCCGTGTTTAGATCAGGGATATTTTTTCCCTCAGGGCTCCATGGCCCTTGAAGTCATGAATATTGATTGTGGTCCAATGGCCCATCTACGCATATGTTCACCTTCTTAGAACCATAACCCTATCCAGCTATCCCATTCCCCACTTCTGGACTCCTACTCGCCAATCACCACTGAGACGCTCACGCTCAGGGACTCATAGCCCGTCAGCAATGTCGCCATCGAGTGCGGACACAACAATGAGGGTCTCTTTGTTGATGTCGTGGGGCTTGCTCGACGGGGGCTGCTCTCCTTCCCATCCCAAATCTTTGCCACCACCTTCTCCTACTGCCTCATCGATTGCGACTCCCCGTCCGCGTCCACACTCCAGTTCGGCGATGGTGGCGCCAACACGAACACGGCCACTGCACCCCTCCTACGCAGCCCACGCACCACTCCCCCACGGCCCCGACAGAGTTTAAGGATGTAAGACCCCTATCCCGGGATCTACTGTGCCTTTTGTATCAGTCCATAGATCAAATAGCTGATACGCACAGTATAACAGTTGTAGTATCACATACAAACTACATACATAATTACTAAGGTTCCAAATACAAAAGGTTACAACCCATAGTGTATATTACAAACCTGCTTGAGAGGTCAAAAAACACAGCGGAAAGCAAAAGCCCAAGCCACAAGCAACTTAGGGTACGAATGTGACTTCTAAGGCTAATCTTCCAAGAACGGCGTCCAGGGGTCATGGACCGACCATAGACCCTGTTCAATCCCTGCCTTCACCTCCGGCGAAGTCAACATTGACTTCCTAATTTGAATGATAGCAAGAGTGAGTACAGAAGATACTCAACAAGCCCTATACTACTTCAAGGTGTTGATAGATGCATAAAGGGATAATTCAAGGATGAGACTTTATGGTTTATTTTTAAGCGTAAAATAGTTTATGTAGGTACTAATTTATATCATTTATAAACGGTTACTGCTGTCGCATATCCATGATCATGACCGTAGACACGGCTATTCGAATAGGTTTACACTCTACAGAGCTTGTACAACTTTACCCATGCGATATGCTCAGCCTCTAACCATTATAAGCGGAGGAGCGAATCATACCGAGACACTCCAATCACCTTTCCTGTCGAATTTTTTCACGAGATTTACCCCCAAGCACCAGAGTCCATGTACTGGAGGCCTCTTTTAAGTCTAGGCTGGTACTATCAACTTTCAAACAGAGGGATAAATGGCCACTTAACTGCTCGCTGCTCTCAGCCTCCTAGTATGATGCTCAACTCAGTCTGGTGAATGAGAAGTCAAGTCCTACCCATCCAGGACGCATGGTTGCACGGGATGGCTAAGCATGACACCGTAATGACTCGATCCTTAAACAACCAGGATATGTATTTTCTGGCAATGAACACCACAGAGGTGACTCAAGCCCCCAGGAGTATTCTCATCTAAAGTACTACTCCACCTGCCCCCATCAAATAGTTTTCACCTATTTTTTTCACGTCACCCATCATATCCCACACAACATCAAAGATTTCACAACCATCACAGAATTTACAACCATCAAGGATTCATAGTATATGAGTTATCATTGATAATAGTAAATCTTATCTTCGAGGATAGGTGTTTTAAAAGTGACGTTAACGAGGAGACGTATTCAATCCTAAGCATGCTAGATATCAAGACGTCGTCTGTCATTAATATATATATAACAACATGTAATCCTAGGGTGATATGTATTTTGGAAGATAACATTTATGGCATGACAAGTGTTGATAGGATTAACTACTACAAGCAGTTTGTAAAAATGCAATACATAGCACATGTGATATAAGTCCAGTTTTAATTTGATAATGTAGATTATTTGAAAATATAGGTTCAATATGATCAAGGATATAGGACTTACCTTCTCTGAGATTTTCTTTAAGATCTTGGTTGTAGTCATGATCTTCCTTGCTTCTGACACTTCTCGTGCAGCACTCGCAGAATTCTGGCAGTTCTGTAATTGTGACTACGATTATTAACGGGTTATACTAGGGAAGAATCAAATAACACCAAATAAAAAGCTAAATGAGCCCCATGGATATCACATTGTGATGGATAGATATATCTTAAATTTAGATGAATTACGGCGAAAGAATCGTTTGAATCAGAGCTAGAACGGAGAAGTTATGACTCCCGTAAGATTTAATCTAAAATTAAATTATAAAATTGCAATATTCACAAGTGGGGCCCATAGGTGGGACCCACTAAATAGTAGTCTGGGCCCACATGAATAGTGACTTAGTGGGACCTACATGATCGATACTAGCTAGGCCAAAATGGGCTCGAATTGGGCCGGTTCCGGGCCTGGATGGGCCGGGTTAAGCTTAGGCTGCACAGTACTGGGGCTGTACAGTGCAGGCCGACTCGAGTTTGGGTTGGTGCCTAGCGGGCTGCGGGGCTGGGCTGGTCCATTGGGCACGGGCTGTAGAGCTGGGCTAGCCTATTGGGGCGTGGCCAGCGGGCGGTTGGGCTGGCCTGCCTGGCCAGCGACGTGTGGGCCGAGCCGTGGCCCACTTCGCCAGGCCGAGCCACGGTATGTGGCCGGTCCACATGAGCGCGCGAGCATGCTAGCGTGGTGCGAGTGGCAGAGGGGAGGGGGAAAATTGGCCGACGACGAGGAATTACGGTGGAGCCGTGCGGGAATGCTCACCGACGACGCACTTCGACCAGGGTTTCATGATGGGAAGTCCACGCCGGGAATCTACACGCGATGGGGAATTGAACTGGAGGCTCATCGACGGCGGCCGACGGCGGGAGCGATACCGGACGGCAACTGGAGATGGGGCAGCAGCGTGGGAAAATCAGACACACCTCCCCTGCAGTGGGAGGTGCTAACCTGCATGAAAAAGGGGCCCAAGGCCCCAAGGCATCACGGCACGATGGTCGACCTCACACACAAAGCACGAACACGTCGACGACGAGCACAACACGACGACGAAAGGTCAAAACGTGCGGCTACACGTGAGGAAGAACTACGGGGACTCCTACATGCTACTAGGAGGGGGCGTTAGGGTTCTGAGGTGCTCACCGCGCTTGGAGACGGTGAGAGATGGGACGGTGGCTGGTGGAACGACGGTGTTGAAGCGACGGAACGGCTCAGCTTTGGTTCGGACAGCCCCCCCCCCCGTTGGGCTTCTGGCCAAAGGACGGTGGCATAAGGATGGTGTTGGCTCCCTGGTGCTCCTCAGCGGCTTGTGCACGACGGATTGGCGACAGCTAGAATGGCGACGGGGACGGTGAAATGAGAAAAGGGGGAAAGAGAGGAGTTGAGCTTCGCTATTTGTAAAGGGAAGAGGTGAGCAGAGAGGCGATGAGCGCGCTGGCATCACGCGATGAGATGGCGGAGCAGCGCCCACCGCATTTGCCGAGGTGTGGGCGCTCTGCGTCATCCATGCGCGGGCGGGGCGTGAAAGTCGCGCGGCTTGTAGAGGTATGGGCAGCATGGCATGTGTAGAGAGAGAAGGGAGAGAGCGGGAGAGGCGGAGGCCGGTCGGGGATATTTTCCTCAAAGGAGGCAGCTGTCGTGGTGGTGATTGGCGCGGCGGCACGCTGGAGGAGGAAGGAGAGGCACGGGCGGGTGGCGGTTGGATGGCTGGCACGCGTACAGTGAAGCAGGTGCGCGAGCGGGTGGGCAGGTCGGCGCGCGGGCGAGCTGGGCCGACAACGTGGTTGCAGTTGAGGCACGGAAGATAGGGGGAAGGAAGTCGGGCCGGCTTGGCCGTTTGCTGGGCTGCGCCAAGAGAGAGGGAGGAGATTGAGCCCGAGGAAGAAAAGAAAAAGAAAAAAGAAAAAATAGTTTTGAGATTAAATTCAAACGAGAGATGCCAACCTAACTTTAGTTAGCTTAATTAATTAAAATAGAGTGAAATTTATAATTAATTAATATATTTTAAAACTCATGATGTCATAGGGATCTAACGGGATCAAGAATAGGACCGATTTTTATCCCGATCTACGTTTTAAAGTCGGGATGGGCTCGAAGTTTGGGTGTCAGATCAGGGATGGGGCACCCCTCGAGGTCCGTCCCAGCCGTTGCCATCCCTAACTACAGCTGCTGGTTTGTCTAAAAGAACAACAGCTGCTGGTCGGCTTTCTTTTCAGGCAGGCACGCGTGACACGGACACAGCGTGTATAGCAGCAACGTAGAGTAATTACGTACTGTCACTCACGTGCAGTATATACTACTACTGTACTGTATCAGGGAGCGAGGCTTGATGGCCTGCCGAAGTGGAAAATAAATAGTAGCACACTGGTACGTATACTGTATGCATACAGTATATATGCATGCCTGTAATTGATCAATATTCCTCGCAGTGCAGGCGCAATGAGTGCGTACATACGCAAATGCCAACGAACATGGAATGTCGTATTCTTTCATTCGTCATACTACAGTAGCTTGCAATTGCAGACCAGCAGCAGTCAGGCATGGGAGTTGCAAGAGCCATGACCATACATATATACTCTCTCTTTTGCAGGTTGAAGCTTGCAGATCAACCACCACGCCATAAGTTTTTTGATTGATTCCTCCTCAGATTCCAAGGGCTGCAGTTGGATACTAAAAAATCATTGGAGGCGCACTCCAATAATGCAGAAAAATACATACGACAGCAATAAGTGAGCAATTTTATTTTGTTTGTTTTCAAATGCCTGCACGGATCATGTGACGCGCGTGAAGAAGAACAAGTAAAGAGCACTGTCGATGATACATGTCACAGAAAATAAAAAAAGGTAGCCAGCCATTAAGAACAACAAAGAAACAGGCTCTTCAGACTTATTATGCAAGGTCGCAAAGTCAGAAGAAAAAATTATATTTATCATACAACTTCGGAAAGGACAAGAATATATACACTCGGCTTTGCATTCGTCTTTGCAACAGGATTGCAGTCATATTGTCAATGTTTCTTTCATTTGGGAGAGATTAGTACGTAATGTATTAGACATACTACACCTTCTCCTTGAACAGTTTCTTGATGCAACAGGGGGAACAAGCTAGGACACCGCATGTGGTTGCTTCTGCAACAGAGAAGCAACTTGCCACAAGCAAATTATGGTCAAGCTATAGTGAAAAAACTCAAAGAACAGGTCACTAGTGTGGCGCACAATGCAATCACAAAGCCTGCACTTGAATCACTCGCTACAGCTTTACCACAAAGGGCCACGCCTAACTTATCTATAAGTGCCTCGTTTCAGACCAACACTGGGATTAGGTCAACAAGAACCGAGACTGTTTAACAGCGACTAACTGCTATTACCCAGACTAACAAACACAATGATGGCATCAAAGATCTTGTGCTACTACCTGTCGATGCGGTCCTGCAGATAAGCCGAACAGAAAATTAGCACCTGCACCAAACTCTGCTCGCATTGCAGTTGCAGTTGCAGCCCGGCTACCAAAACAGACATCAGGGCAGAGCTTAATCATCGCTGGACCTACATGTATACAAGCTTTAATACAAGAAGAAACAGCACAATAGTTTCAAACTTCGAGTTCAGTAGTTGAATCGTACAAGCATGGACCATGCAAGTGAAGGGAGCATGTCTTGGTTGGTAATGGTTATGGTGGTATCCAATAAGTCGGGCAGTTTATTTGAAGGTTGAACACACCAGATTTTCCTTAAGAACAACACCAACACAAACTCCCCGTTTTTCACACAGAATAACTGGAAATAAAGCAAACCTACAATTGAATACACACATGAGTTCCCTTGGTTCTTGCAGCAGTGCTGGAGGCCAGTACAAACCTGAAGACGTATATAGACCTTCAAGTACAAGAGAGAACATATATAGACCTCCAAGGGAAGGAAAACTTACTGCAAAAGGTAGTCAACAATCAGAGGAATCTACCAGCTTTTACTGAACCATAGATATGCATGTCCTTTTCAGCAGCATAAAGGGAACTAGTAAAAGACAGTAAAAGAGTGTAAGTTCATGTAAGATGCCCATTTCTGTGCTTACACAGGATGGACAGTGATGTCTAGCAAGTACTCCAACACTAGCATATACTTGAAGGTGGAGTAGTAGTAAATATCTTGCTTCAGATAGGTTATCCAAAAAGAACTGAAATATCTGAATTCTGAAAACAACACACCAGGTCCAAATTTCAGTCAGGAAATCTATTTCACTTGAGGTATTATGGTGAGCAGTGGTTTTTAAAATGAGCACCAAGGAGGATGACGTTCCCTAATATTTCATTAAGAGAATGTCACACCTCAAACTCGGACCAGCTCAGTGAAACCGTGTTCGATTGAATGTTAGCACCGTGAGAGATTTTGCAACTTGTGGTTTTTGGACAAACGGAATGAATCAACATGTGTTGAGTGTTGACTGATGGCAAAAACAGCATCCAATAATCTGATTGATCACTAATCATAGTGGTAACAACATAAAAACCATCCATCCAGAAGCTGGTCAAGTCATCATCAGTCATGAGGAGTATCTGCAAGACTGCAGCAGGTAAATGCTGATTCAAGAAGACGGGGACTGAACCAGACAAATATCTCGGACAAGATTTTTATTGAATCCTGCAACAGCGATGTAAACATCAAACATTCATTGTGTTCTTACAAACGCAAAGAACATAATGGTGCCACATTGGATCGAACGAATCATCAAACATGCCAGTATTTGCTACGAATGAAACCAATTCATCACCTCCTGATGTACCAACCAACCAAATGCTCAATTCAAAATCATCATTCATAGTGGACGACTCCCCCTGCAAATTCATCGTCTAGAGATGCTGCTCTATGTACAACACCAATTCAATTCTGTTCTACAAATCCCTCGTGTTTCTTCTAAGTAAATACATGAATGAAACAAGCAACAAGCTTTCGTAGTTTATCTTTGCACCATTGCATCGGCGTGGCCGTCCTCGAGTCTCCAGCTCGTGCTCCGGCTTCTCGAGCCATGGCTGAACGCGGCGCTCCGATCGGATGCTGCGTCGTTCAGCTCAGGCCTCATGTGGGAAGACGAGGCCTGCGAATTCGACGAATGCCCGCGCCCAAAGCACGCGAAGACACTGCGTAGCAGGCGCCTAATGCTGCTCCTCTCTGTCGACGGGCTCTGCCTCGACCCCCAGGAGATCCTCCTCGGTGCGCCGCCGTTGTTGAACCCGCCGTCCATCTCTGTGTAGACGACCGGGAGCTCCCTCTCTTCGGGCCTCCTCCCGCCGGCGAACCTCCCGACGGCGAAGCCGCCTCCGGGGAGCCTCCAGATGGTGAGCCCGACCGTGGTCTCCTCCTCGTTGGTGCCGTCGTTGCTGGCCCGGGAGCGCGGCGCGTCGGTGGGCATCTCGTGGCGGCAGACAGGGCAGGAGTTGCTGAGAGCAAGCCACGGCAGGATGCAGTCGTGGTGGTAGATGTGCTTGCAGGGCATCTCCCTGGCCTCGGCGCCGAGCTCGAAGGGCTCCTTGCAGACGGCGCAGTGGGATTCGGCGCCGACGTGGGAGGCGTCGACGGTGACGGTGGGCATGGACTCGATGGCGGCCTTGGAGGCCGGCGGGTTGTCCCTGGCGCGGGCGAGGCCGCCGGCCTCGATCTGGGCGAGCTGGTCGAGGAGGCGCTCGAAGCCGGAGCCCATGAGGAAGTCGGACATGCTCTCGGGGAGCGGGCGGAGGCCGGAGCCCACGCCATCGTCGTAGAAGAGCTCGAAGCTGCTGGCGGCGGCGGGGGAGTCGTCATCCCCGGCGGCGCCGGGAGCCGGGGAGCGGCGGAGCACGATGACGGGGTTGAAGGGCGAGGAGCGATCCCCCGCGGCGGCGCTGGCAGCGCCGCGGCGGGTGCGGCGGAGGCGCAGGTCGGTGGTGTGGTGGTGCGGGCGCGGGCGGCGGAGGTAGGCGGCCCGGGGCGGCGGCGCGCCCATCTCCTCGAGGAAGCCGCCGCCGCAGCCCGGGCAGACGACGGCGGAGGAGTCGTCGTCCTCCTGCGGAGTGGCGCGGACGAAGCGGTCGCACTGGTAGCACCAGTACGACGCCGCCGGGGCCGCGGTCGGAGAAGTGGCCATCGGGACTCAGGAGTTAGCAGACCAAGCAAGCAAGCAACGGCGGGCGGCTTCCTCAGGTATGAATCACCGGAAAAGCCGGCGCCTTTCTTGGCCGACAAGCTCAGATCTGCCTGGAAACCGCCGTGTCAACGGATTTCCCCGGCGGGTGACGCTAGACAACCGATCTGACCACACAAGCAGGGAGTAAAGGGGAGGCGGTCGCTGGGGGATAGTAACAGGAGGAGGAGGAGGAGAAGGAGGGGAGGGGAGGCGGCGGCGGCAGCGGCGGCGTAATAGAAGAGAGAGGAAGGGGTAGGTTGGGAGTAGGGGCGAGGGGAAGAAAGCGGAGGAGAGGAGGAGGAGGTCGGAGAAGACGATTCCTTGGCTTGATTGATGGAGGCTTTTAACCGGTCGCGGAGTGCAAGTGGCGGTGGAATGGAAAAAATCAATTAAAACTGGAAGCGCGTTTGAGATGCGATTTGCATTGGGCGTACGCGTCGTCCGAATTTTCTCCTCGCCCACCAATTCCGTTACGAAATTTCATACGAGCTTCGTTGCACACGCAATTTGGAATTGCCTTGCCTTGCTGCCTGCTCGTCTCCTGCCTGCTCGGAGATCCGACCATGGGTGATTGTCATCTGCGAACAGTTACTTTTCATGATCAGTCGTTGCTCCTCACCTTGTGTGACGAACAAACGTGATCGATCCCACATCGTACGGGTACGGCTCGGTTTTCTTCATTTCTCTTCACCTTGCGATCTTGTCTATCCTGGAACGCTGATCTATGGTAAAAACTAAACACCACGCGTGTCCCCTGAGTTCATTTCACGTCCATCGCAAGCTGCGCAAGAAATGAAAAGACCCATGCGAGATGTATTCACCAACTATAGGTAGAGCTACAACACTAGTATCATGCATATTTCATCTCTAGAGCGTTGGCTCGTTGACTAGAGAATGCAGTAATAATAAAATGGAAAATATCTCCGGCCGCGGAGGGAGAGAGGCTTGGGTCAGTCAACGCAGGAATGGCGAACGCTCCTGCGATGGACGGCGACGTGCTTGATAGTGGTATAGAGCAACCAGCAGCACACGCGGCTGTCGCCGTTGACCCATCCATCCGACCATCCCTATGACTCTATGAGCATCGAGGCACCCGACCCGAACTGGCTAAACTACCCTTGGAACGCCTCATCCATCATATATATTAACGGACAAATTAACGCACATCGATTGGCATAAACAAAACTTGGATCGCGTAATTGACTACTAGGATGGAAGGCACGCTATGCCATGTCCGTCGTGTATTTTATTATTGAACTATATTTTTTTTTATAGAGTATGATAAAAGAAGACTAATAAAATCAGATTCACAAATTTTGGATATTTTGGGATTTAGTTATGAATTTATCAATATTTAACGCATTCACTTAATTATAGAATAAATAGTAGTACTTTCATACATGCAAATAAGTTTAACACGTAGACGACACTAATATAAACCTAATAAAATTGGTTTCAATTTTTTTTTGAGATCTAGATATTTTTCTAT
This sequence comes from Phragmites australis, assembly GCF_958298935.1. Lineage (NCBI taxonomy): Eukaryota > Viridiplantae > Streptophyta > Magnoliopsida > Poales > Poaceae > Phragmites > Phragmites australis. The sequence goes on along the minus strand of NC_084931.1, from coordinate 554,286 downwards.
GCATTCTAGAGTATTTCAATCGAATTATTAATACAACTAATATTCCTTTCGGTATTTTCTAGAATTTCTTGAAAATCAAAATACCCTAAAATATTTTTTTACATGGATCCACCTAGCTACAGTCTGGATCGGTGGGTTTAGGACCCACTAGATTGTGTCAAAATGTTTGATCTCGGTCAAAATCGACCCTAGGACGGTAGTTTGATCAAGCTTTGACTGATCTTTCATGTATGCACATAATTTTAATATGTAGATGATAATAATAAAAACCTAATAATTTTAGTTTTATATCTTTTTAGCTCTAGATATTGTTCTATGCATTTTAGATTATTTTAATTCATTTATCAATACAATTAATATTCTTTTTAGTATTTTCTATAATATTTTGATCAAAATATCTTAAAATATTTTTTACCCAGATCCACTAGTTATAGTCTGGATCGGTGGGTCAAGGACCCATTGGATTGGGTCAAAATGTTTGAGTTTGGTCAAAATCGATCTGGGGAACGGTGGTTTGATCGAATTTTGATTGGTCTTTCATGCATGCACATAATGTTAACATGTAGACGACGGTAATATAAACACAACAAAATTAGTTTTATATTGTTTTGAGCTGTATATTTTTCTTATGTATTTTAGATTATTTCAATCGATTTATTAATATAACTAATATTTCTTTTGGTATTTTCTAAAATTTCTTGAAAATCAAAATACCCTAAAATATATATTTTTTTTACCTGGATCCACTAGCTACAGTCTAGATCAGTGGCTCAAAAACTTATTGGATCAGGTCAAAATGTTTGAGCTCGATCAAAAACGATCCAGGAGAACGATTGTTTGACCGAGTTTTGACTGGTCGCGGGTGGTAGAGTTTGGCCGGGGAGCAGGTATCATAAGTTTTAGTACGACATGGGATTCCATTTGAGCCATTGATAGTGACATGCGCTGTTATATTCAATTGAGCCATGCAGCTGTTTAAGAAAATTAATTGTTTGAGTTGAGCCATGCAACAAGCAGACAAGGGTGTTTTGGCGCTCTAGGTGAAGTCATTCAATTCATATATGATATGAGACTACACTTGTACCGACGACCTGCTCCTTGATTGGAGGAGGTTAACATTTCAATATATATATATATATATATATATATATATATATATATAGTATCTTATAATTACTAATGAAGTATATTTAAAGTGATAAAGAAGTATAACACATGTGTAAAAGTGGTATATGAGAGGTGGGAGTACATATACCCAGGAGTACGTACTAGTTTTCCTATATATATATAGATAACCATAAGCATCACTGTTTATGAAATTTGTTTCCCTTAATCTATCAGCTTATTTGCTTTTACTCCGGCCGGATTAATGAAGGGTATATATATATGATGCGCGCTACACGCTCACCGGCTTGGTTGGCGGCGCGGAGGAGGATCTCGTGGCTGAGGTACTTGGCGGGGTCTTCGTCGGGGTACCTGGCGGTGAACGCCTCCACCTGCGCCACCACCTCCTCGTTGGTGAAGTAATCGTAGAGGCCGTCGGAGGAGAGGATCATGAACTTGTCTCGCGACTCAAGCTGGTGGTGCCGGAGGTATGGCCGGCAGGTGATGTACGGTGACGTCCCCACGTAGTCCACCCGGAAAACCTCCAGGAGAGCCTTGTTCCACCTGGGCTGCAGCACCAATGCAAACTCCGTTGGATCAGATCTATCAATGGCGATTTCTATATCTGCACCAAAGCTGATGAATTTCTTGGCTTTTGGCCAATGGATGATATATATATATATATATATATATATATATATATATATATATATATATATATATATATATATATATATATATATATATATATACCTATTCTATACTCCTAGGAGTATGTACTCCCACATGCAATATACCACCTAAACAAACACTTTATACTCTTTTATCATTTTTAGTATACTCTAATACTAATTCTAAGATACTCCAATATGAGTTGTATGAAAAAAAATTCAATGTTAGCCTTTCATTTTTGCTATATACTCTTTTTTATACATAAAAGAAGTATATATGCAAATTAAGATAAAAATCATGGAATTTTATAAAAAATTTCGTGGGATTTGTATTGTAGTATCTTATAATTACTAATGAAGTATATTTAAAATGATAAAGAAGTATAACACACGTGTAAAAATGGTATATGAGAGGTGGGAGTACATACACCCAGGAGTACATACTAGTTTTTCTATATATATATATATATATATATATATATATATATATATATATATATGAACCAGTAAGGCTGTGTTTAGTTCTTTTACGAGGTTTTGTAGAGTTGCATTATATAAATAAATTGAGGAGAAATAAGTTGAGCGGAGTTATATTTATTGAAAAGAAGAATGTTTGGTTAGTTATATATGTGTGAATAGTTTGAGTTGAGTTTCTGTTCGATTAACTGAATCTAAGGTTGTATAAGTGGATGTAGAGTTGATAGAGTAATTAATTACTCATATAAACATAATTTTATGATACTAACAAGCGAACTTACTTGTATGAGCAGATGTAGCCTACATCCACCAGCCAACTTGCCTGCATTCACCAGACAAGTGGGCCCGCCAGCATGCGGAATAAAGCTCCTATCGAGCTTCACTCCCAGTCCAATATAAGATCATATATTTACATCTATCGGTCCAATCTGAAACAATAGATATAAATAACCAAATATATTTATTTCAAAAATAGACTAAAAAAGATTCGGTAACCAAACAAACCTAACATGCATGTGCTTAAGCACTAAGCATGACGCATGCTTGCCTTGCATGTGGATGGGGTCCGAGGCCTTCTAGACGCCCACTGCCTCTAGGGTTTAATTTGCATACTACATTATTGTACGGTACTGTCTGGAATAATAAAAATTAACTTATTACGATTGCTTCTTTGCAATAATCCTTCTTGATGCGCCAGTTAAATTCTCTCTCGTATATTAGCCAGGCGATCCCTTTGCAATTCTTGGCTTGTTGGTAGGAGCAACTTTCTTAATTTCTCAATTGATTAGACAAAGAAAATTGCCTTTTAATTTTCTATGCTCCTCAGTTTGGACTTGGCTATTTTGCCTTGGGATGAAAGAAATAATTATCCCACCCTTTGCAAGAAAAATCAACGGATCGAATAATTATCTACGTGTGAGCGTGACATGAACTTGGGGCCGCACTACTAGAGTTTTCATGTTCAGTGATGATCCATAAATGTCATGCAGGACCCAAAATTTGACGCTTTCTGGAAAAGACAAATTTTAGTTGAGTAGGTACGAATTTCAGAATATTTAAATTTTATTTTTTTATTTTTTATTATATAAGTAACATTTTGAGTTGAAAGTTTATAAGAGCTAGATGATAGCGTCCTCTGTACTATAATTTTTTAGAAATTTTTATGACTATTTATAATAGTATTTTGAATTTTGAGAGTAATGGAATGTTGTACTTTTTATTTTTTTAATTAACATGTTGCCTGTTGGAAGTGTCACAGATTTATTTTTAAAATTTTTCTTCCATCCAACAGGTGAGAGACGCCTATAATTGCTATTTTTTAAACGGCATCATAAAATTGCTAAATTTAAAAATTTAAAATAAAAAATAAAAAACCCTGGAAAGATTGATTGATGAGAAGCGACTTGGAGAATTTTCAGCAAATTCGTGGAAGGGGAACGGAAAAGCTAAATTGAATAGCTTGAAACCACCATGAAAATATAATGTTTTGTTTGGCAATGCTTCTAATCTGCCAATAAAATGGACTTGGGGGCAAAGAGCTAGTGAATTGTGTGCCCTAATACGTTCTATGACAATGACTGTATTTTCGTCACAAAAAATAGGCCATGACAAAGGTTTAATTGTCATAGCGGATTCGTCATAGAACATCAGATTTGTTCTAGTACGTGCCGGGTTTGATGATTAGTCAAACTAAGCTGCCAACTCAGTCGTATCATTCCTAGCTGCTGCCAAGTGTGCAAGGATATCCATCGATCCAGCGAGCTAGGTAGCTGCTGCTTGTACCAAGTCGTCGTTGCTCTGGCAAAGTCCTCCTACTCCATCTATGTAGCTGCGACGATCATGACATGATGATCGATGTAGACACGCCCTACTACTCCTAAAATCTTAAGGGAGGAGCTAATGTTCAATCAACTGAAAACAGTTGTCAGTCGACGGACCTTGGCCCTTGGATCAAGAATGGAGGGTCCCTGAGTCATCTTCCACCTCCAGTCTCCAGACGGGAGCTTTTCAGAGTCGAGGTCTGCCATCTTCGCCTCGATCCCCCGCCTCCAAACTAATACAGGCCATAAGATTACTCCTAATACTTTGTTTTTTAGTGATATTTTAAAGGAGAGAGGGTAATAAATTGGTGTTAAGAAATAAACTTTCAATGTATATATATGTGTTACTTATTTTTGAGATATCGCAAAGCAATTTATTATCTCATAATCATCTATAATTGCACAAAGAGCTAGTTTCTCTCGTAAAAATAAGCTATATATCTCTTCTCTTTAAATAACTTGCCATATCAGTTTTTTACTTACGTAAACACCTAATTAATATCTAAGAAACTAGTCATGTTGGAGCATTATGAGATGTCTAACTAGTTTTACTTTATGACACGCGATTGATTTTGCTTCATAAGTTTAATTTGGACACAAAGCAGACAAATCATGTAAAGGATGATAATTTGATTTGCAAATTTTCTAGATAAAGCTAGATAAGTGTTTAAAAAAGAAAAGAGGAAACAAGGCAAGTTCGGTAAGGGCTGCAAATTAAAGGAAACCTCAATGTGTGTAACCTTTAATTTGTTGCTCAAACTTATTGCCATTTCCGGTTTAGACGCATGTTGCGCGCGTAAATTAGTGTCAACATGTGAGGTACTCCAATTGGGGGTTAGTCTTACAATAGAGGAGTGATTACAAAGGAATTTTATTTCATCGGGCAAATGAAAAAGTTCCAATCTCTACATAATGATATGTATTTGGCCAATTATTACAATCAAACCGATCATGATGCAGACTCCGTCTACCATATGATCCATCAATCCAAACAAAAGGATGGAGGTTTAACAAAAAGCACACGTTCATTTTAAACACTTAATCTATTGCTAAATCTCCAGTCAAATTTTGCGAAGATGTCCATTGTTGTAGTCTCAAATTGATGACATCCCGATTGCATTGTAGTACGGTTCAACTCCTTCTGAAGCAACGACCAAAACCTGATCCAATATGTGCTCTGTAAATAACCTGCATAGAAGAGTATATATTTATCTTGTCAAAAACCACATCATTTCGGCTAAGCCACAACGCCCAACAAATAGCAGCAGCTCCAACAAAAATTTGTTCCTTAAGCCTCTTCCTTATCCTATTTAGCCAATATCCAAATATATTGGATACACTACTAGGGGGATAAAGGCTAAAAGTAACATGAACTGTTTTCCAAATGAACTTAGCAAAAATGCAATCGAAGAAAATATGTTGAATTATCTCATTATAGTTAAAAAACAATATTTTTCATTTCCTTGCCAATTTCTTTTCACTAAGTTATTTTTAGTTAAAATGACTCCTTTAATTAAGAACCACAAAAAAAATCTTAATCTTTGAATGAAGCTTTAGTTTCCAAAAGAAACAATTATTAGCTATGATGTTGCCATCGAGTAATGCCCTATACATAGTGCTTACTAAGAACTGATCACTTGGAGATAAGGTTCATCATTTAACTCGATATATGTGACTTTTGCCACCAGGTCATGCCAAGCCACAAGCTTATCTCCCACTAATACTCTACAGAAAGCAATATTTGGAGGATTATAACTAAGGGCATCGGCTATAGTCACATGCTTCTTGTATGTGATGCTATATAATCTTAGGTATTGCTCGCTTAAAGTGGTTGTTCTTAACCATTTGTCTTCCCAGAATCTTATTTGAGTACCGCTTTGTAATCTAAATTTTTCAAAATATTGAAACTGATCCTTGATACTCATTAATCTTGACCATAACTAAGAAGTTGTAGGTCTCCTTTCCACTTGAGCTATTGTTTTATTACCTAGGTTTTTTTTCCCAATTAATTGTTACCATGTTCCATCCTCATTGATTAGTTTGAATAGCCATTTACCAAGTAGACTTTTATTTTGGATGTCTAGGTCTTGTATACCCAAACCACTCCGATCTTTTGGTCTACATAGTATACTCCATTTAGCTAATCTATATTTCTTTTTATGATCATTTTCTTACCAGAAAAATCTAGATCGGTAATAATCTAACTTGTTAAGAACACCTATGGTACCTCGAAGAAGGAGAACATAAACATCGACATACTACTTAAAACAGAGTTAATGAGTACTAGTCTCCCCTCATATGACAAGTGCTTGCCCTTCTAACTACTCAATTTCTTCTCAAATCTATCCTCAATCATCTTCCAATCCTTATTACTAATCCTCCTATGATGCATGGGGATTCCCAAGTATTTAAAAGGATAACATATCACATCCAAAATGTTGAGTGTATTGATCAACATAGTCCTTTGTTTCTCCGTAGCGGAATAATTCATTTTTATGGAAATTAATCTTTAGGCCGGACAGTTGCTCAAAAGCACATAGCAAGAGCTTCATGTTTTTAGCATGTTCATGATCATATTCCATAAAAAGTATTGTATCATCTGCATACTGTAGAATTAAAAGATCATTATCAATAAGATGAGAAACGACCCCCTAAATTGACCATCAACATATCCACTATTATATTGAATAAAATCGGGGATAACGGATTTCCCTGTCTTAACCTTTTTTTGTTTGAAAGAAGCGTCCAACTTCGTCAGTTACCTTGACTCCAATACTTCCTTTTGTTACAAACTGTTCTACCCAGAAACACCATTGCTCAGAAAAGCCTTTCATCCTTAAAATTTGTTGTAAAATGACCATTTGATCTTGTCATAAGCCTTTTCAAAATCAAGTTTAAGGATGACCCAATTTTTGCTTTTTTCCTCTGCATTTCGTGGATGGTTTCATGAAGAATAACCAGACCTTCCATTATATTTCTTCCTGGCATAAAAGGAGTTTGTGATGGTCTAATCAAATTCCGCGCAACACCTGTGAACCTATTAACCCCCACCTTTGTGAAGATCTTAAAAATCACATTTAGGAGGCAAATAGGTTTAAATTGTTGAATTTGCGAAGTGTCTTTTTTCTTTGGTAGTAGTGTGATGATTCCAACATTGAGGGTAAATAGAGGTAAAGTTTCTTTATGAAACTCGTGAAAAAGCACCATCAAGTCTTCTTTGATGACCTCCTTAAGGATTTGATAGAACTCTGCAGGGAATTCATCTTGTTTGGATGCTTTGTTATGTTTTATTTGTAATATTACCTCTTTCACCTCTTTTTCTATGGATATATCTGTCAGTATCTTGTTATCAGTATTTAAAACTTGAACAATATCATCTATACGGTTTTCGATCATAAAAAAAACCGCATCATCCTAATCCTAATCGCCATCATAATTACTGGGAGACAGCTTTCACACTTGCTAAAAGCTAGCTGCAAACGTTTTTACTCCAAGCATTCTGTCCATTCATCTCCACAGCGTTCTGATATTGAGAGCAAATTTGTGATGAAATTCCAGGGTAATTTGCAAGATACGGATGAAATGAAATCATCATATACTTAGTTGGGCTGCCAGCGAGTTTATCCCATGTCGCCACGTACGAAGCCGCAACACGATGATGGGCCAAAAGATACCTCCAGGCCTAAAGATACCTTGGTTCTTCCTTTTCTTTTCTTTAAAAAATCCGGTTTCCTTATTTCCATCTTTTTCTCCTTTTTCTATTTATTTAAAAGAAGAGTCGAATGAATGAGGAGTGGGCGCCTCGAGATGCGCGCCATCTTTGCCTTTTCTTTCCGTCAATCAGCTCTGCTAACGAGCAGTTTATAGATAGATTGGAAGCAGTTAATCCACTGTTAACATCACGTGCTGACCATATTCCATCTCCTTCCACTGCCCATGCGACACCACTGCAGAGCCTGCCTGCCTGCACGTACTCATCACTACCCCTACCTCCACCACCTTCACCGCCATTTTCCCCCACTGCCGGCTGCCAAGATGACATTTTTATCGCAGTACTCTAATTTAGCTGTCAAAGATGTCGTGTAGGCAGAGTTTGCATTTGCATTTGCAATGCTTTCAGTTCATGGGAATCGTATTGTGAAGTTTGTTCAGAAGAGACAGAAAATGCCCAAGGACCTGTTTTCATTCCCCAACGGACTAGTACGGGGAACACTGATCATTTGCAGGATTGCAGAAGATAGAAATCTCATGATCATGTTCCAAGCACGCCTCGACCTGCACACTGTAAAATCTAATCTTATTTCAACATTTCAGGAGCATCATATATCCTTGTAATAAGCTGAATCTGACATGGATAAAGAGATTTCCAAATTTACGTTAAAAGTAGCAGAGAAGAGGTGCACGGAATCTGCCAGAAGAAGAAGCAGCTTTTAGATGGAGAAACTGGAAACATCTCTTTCAGTCACTAAATTTCTATAGCACAGCACAGCACCTAGCACGTATCACATTCCCATTTCTATAAACAACAAAAAGGAAAACAGGTCAAGCTTCGCAGCTCTCTCTCTCTCTCTCTCTCCCTCTCTCGCGGACTGCAAGTCTGCAACAACAAAACCCTAGGACCCAAAGCCCTCTGGAGGATCTCGCCCGTCCAATCTGCAATCCGGCGGTCCAAGTCTCGCCGGACGTTGTACTTAACCGAGCCGCAAGCTTACTCTGACTCTTCTCCAGTCTCTACTCTTCTTCCCCCACTACAACACTGCACAGCTGCAGGGGAAAAGGGTAGCTTCAATCCCTTCCAAATCCGCACCATTTCGCTGGATCGAACGCATATTCTCCCGCAAGTGAACCTACCCTATCCGATTCTTCCGCTCTGAGCAACAAAAATAGGTTCTTGCTGCTTCCAGTTGCGGGAGCACGGTAATGTCGGGATTCTAGCGCGCTAGACCCTAAAGATCTTGTCTTTTTTGTGTTCCGACGATGGTGACGGAGATGGCGGCGCGCGGCGAGGCGTTCGGCGCGGAGGCGGAGCGGGACTTCGAGGTCTTCCGCAGCGGCTCCGCGCCGCCCACCGTCGAGGGCGCCATGGGCGCCGCCGCCGCCGCCGGAAGCTTGTTCTTGGGCGACGAGCTCCGGGCCGACCCGGCCTACCAGAGCTACTATTACTCCAATGCGCACATCAACCCGCGCCTCCCGCCGCCGCTGCTCTCCAAGGAGGACTGGCGCTCGTCGCAGCACCGCCTCCGCTCGTCCGGCCTGGGCGGGATCGGCGACGGGAGGAGGCAGCCGCCGCCGGCTGCCGAAGGGACTATGGGGCTGCCCGGGATCGATCTTGGTCGCCAGAGGAGTTTCTCCAGTGTCTTCCAGGTGGTTGCCGCGAGGAAAGATCGAATCTTTTCTCTTCCCTTTTTATGGGTTTTAAGTATATATCTTGACTCTGTGCTAGTGTATGTTATGTGAGAGTCTTGACCTTGTAGCTCTATGCGGTGCTGCTATTTTTGACTGATAAGTGAAAAGTATGAATTCGTACCACTTATAATGGCTAGTGTGAATTACCATCTTTATCATCGCTGCTTCTGTTTTTGACTGAACTGATTTTTTGTAAAGCAGCAGCTCTTCCATGTCTTAGATTATATAAGTTTGACATGTATCATGTTTCCGCTGTTGTACAGTCACTACAGTGTGAATGTGTGACTACAATTTAGACCTTTGGTGTTATGGGTGAAATCTTTGTCTTGCAGTTATGCGATCTATTGATTTATTGGAGGCAGACTTCTTATATGATCTGAATTTTGAAGATCATACATAGAGTGATTATGTGGTTTAAGCTTACTTAACAGAAAAATTCTTTCTTTCCCTATTTAGAGTGCTGGAAAATTTTCCAGCTAGTTTTTCTATTTATGCACATGAAAGTGTTATTGCGAATGTTACCATGCAATAAGCTAACCTAGTTCCTAAGGACCGCCACTTCGCTACGGTTCATGGTTGATTTTGAGAATGTCTAATGGATCATGACAAGCATTGTTCCATATTTCACTTCTATAATGCTTGGTGCATCTCTATGGTTGGCATTTTTTGTTGTCACTTATCAATTGCAATGCATTTATGCATAAATGAGCCATTGTCTGCACTAGGTCATAAAGAGAATCTTCTAAATTTGTGGTTTTCTCAGCAGAATGGCCTTTGTAAATCTTGTTGTTGTCGATGACTGTGTATTGTGAAGTTCTTGGATTTGTTAAGATTCCTTTTTTCTTGTACAACTCCTCTTTCCTTCTGTTTCATTTTATCTAACTCAGATTTGTACAACTTGTTGTAAATGGTGCAGGAGGACCCATATCAGCGCGATATAGATAGGCACACTGCTACTCACAATAGCAATGACTTGCTGGGTTCGTCTGGAATGCAGTACGCTCTACATCGTGGACCTGGATATATGGGAGGCCTGCGCTCTGGCAGTAATGTACGGGGCTTGGATGAAATCCAGAACAATGATTTGTCATCAAATACATATGCCTCTATTCTAGGGTCATCTCTTTCTAGAAGTGCATCTCCAGATCCTGAGCTTGTGAGGAGGGCCCCTAGTCCATCTCTGCCTCCAATCGGTGTGAAAGTTGGTGCTAATGATAAGAAGATTAATGGTGGCTCGTCTTCTTTCCGTCGTAGTTCATCTGCTATTAGTGAATCTGATGATCTGGTGGCTGCTTTATCTGGGATGAACTTATCATCTAGGGCAGTGAGTGGGCAAACTATGGACCAGTCTCAGCTCTATCAGGATGTTGACAATGTCCAGAAGTTTCTTTTTGATCGACAGGGTGATCAAATAAATGGCAATCAGCAGCACTCCTATATGAGACGCCCTGAGCACGGACAATCTAAAGCACCGGATGGGTATTCTGCAAATTCGGCCAATTCTTCTACGATGAGAAATCAGATTAATGCTGGTAATTTCACACCATTTGACAATTTGTCAATTGGATCTGGCTTTGCTTCCCCAAGGATCGATTCTAGGTCTCCAGGTGGGACTGCGTCTTCTCGACAAAATTTAGCTGGTATGTCTAACTTGCTAAACTACAACGGAATTGGAAGTCCAACCGCGTCAGCTTCTCTTCAGACTCCTATTGATCCAGCATATATCCAGTACCTTGCTCAAGTTGCAGCTAGCTGTGATGATCCTCTCATGGGAAGTTCTTACATGGACTTACTAGGTCCTCAGAAAGCTCACCTTAGTCCATTGCTTCAGTCACAAAAGCAATATGGTTACTATGGAAACCTTGGATTTAACCTTGGTTATGCTGGAAGTCCATTGACAAGTCCCGTTCTTCCCTCTTCACCTATTGCACCAGGCAGTCCGCTTAGGCATGGTGAACGCAGCATGCGCTTTCCATCAGGCATGAGAATTTTTGGTAGTTCCTTTGGTTCATGGAATTCAGGCCTGGGTGGAAAGATGGATGCCAATTTGATGCCCTCGCTTCTGGAGGAATTCAAGAGCAATAAAAGTAAATCATATGAGCTCTCTGAAATAGCTGGTCATGTCGTTGAGTTCAGGTACACTTCTTTCTCATTGATGTTGTTAGAAACATGATAACATACTAGCATGAAAATGCCAACCTAGCGACCTGCAGTATTAAAGCATACAGTGTAGTTTAGGAGTATTATGCAGTTTACAACATTGCGCTATATACTGAGCCCTTAAATATTGCTAATTTCTCAATCACAAGCAGACTTACTCCCTATAACTACTTTCCAAAAGATTACCTTGTTAGCTCACTAATTGTTGAATAATTTGTAGCGCGGATCAATATGGGAGCCGATTCATACAACAAAAGCTAGAAACAGCAAGTACTGAAGAAAAAGACATGGTTTTCTCAGAAATCATGCCTCAAGCTCTCACATTGATGACTGATGTATTTGGAAATTATGTTGTGCAGAAGGTAGGGAAATATTATTTATTTGAGGTTGTAACTCTGTGATACCTATCTTTGAGTCTGAACGCACCTTTCTTCTTTTTCAGTTTTTTGAGCATGGAAGTGCTTCCCAGATAAAGGAATTGGCTGGTCAGCTTATTGGACGTGTCCTTGCTCTCAGTCTTCAGATGTATGGGTGCCGGGTTATACAGAAGGTGCTTATTAGTTGAAATATTTTTATATAGTATATATGAAGATTTTCTTTAATTCAGTGTTCATCTGATAAGTAAAATGTGTTTTTGGCCTTTTGCAAGTGTGTTGCTGTCTCCAAGCTGGGCTTTACCTTGCACTATAACTTGCACTGTTGTTTTGATCGAAATGTCATTTGACTTGCTGAGATTTAACTCCTCCACATCCAGTAAAAACAACTAAATATGAAAACACATGCAGCAAACCACTAAAGCATTTACACGCTGATGACCTGTCGAGTTGTCGTGGATATCAGGTTCTGTTAGAAGAGTACTTGTTGGATGACTGCTGGCAGGCTTAAATGCATCCATTTTGTGTGTGCTTGTAAAAGTGGCAAACCCTTTGCATTGTGGAATTACATAAATGGCTGAAATACTGAAGCAAGTAATACATTTCTCTGATGCTATCGATGATATATGTGCAGGCTATAGAGGTTGTTGAATTAGATCTGCAGATTAAAATGGTTGCAGAGCTGGAGGGACATGTCATGCGCTGTGTACGTGATCAAAATGGGAACCATGTAATACAGAAATGCATAGAGTGCATCCCTCAGCATGCTATCGAGTTCATTGTCTCGACTTTCTATGGCCAAGTTGTAATGCTATCCACTCATCCATATGGTTGTCGAGTAATACAGGTATGCTAATGACATACATCATCCCTTCATCCATTTTGAGGTTTCCTGATTGTACTATGCATCTTCTTTATCATTGCATCACATGAATTGCAACAGAGGGTTCTGGAGCACTGTGATGATCCTAAAACACAGCAAATAATGATGGATGAGATTCTCCAATCTGTATGCTTGCTAGCTCAGGACCAGTATGGCAACTACGTCGTTCAGGTCAGTACCATGCGTATTTTTGGGAAGAGATACATGCTTTACCTGGTTGTAAATGTAATGTTCTTGGGCCGTGTTGTGCAATATCATCTGTAGGTTATTATGTTGATCTTAATGCACAATAAAAATGGAAGTCCATGTTGGTTGCTCGATAACTAATATTTCAATACTGAAATGTGGATCTTGCATCCTCTTCCCTCCTTGCAATGAAATATAGGTAGACTGTTTTGTATAGTAGCGTCTGTAGGTTATTATGCTGCTCCTACTTCTCAGCAATTGCAACCAAGTGCGTACTAGTTGCATTTGTTGAGTAGTATAGTCGTGTCTGTAGGTTACTATGCTTCTCCTGCTTCTCAGGAATTGCAACTAAGTGCATAGTAGTTGCATTTGTTGAGTACCAAGATTCGGAGCTTGCAGTCTCCACTGGATACAAATATGCAACCATTATTTTAAATTCAAGGTTCTAGTACCTTGATATCGCCAACAGACTGTCATTCTTATATATATGGGCCAATCAATTCATGTAAACCACAATATAATACTGTTACTGTCACAACTCTAGATAATATTTCTTGTGGAGCATTTGAATGCCTATATTGGACACAAGTTGAATTTTTTGTACTCAGTATAGACATTCCATAGCTGAAGTCCTGATCTGATAACTTAAGTGGTTTCTTTTTATGTTTTCCCTAGTTAGTATGTGGGGAACTTGATGAATTTTTGCAGGGATATGGAATTACCATCCATTACTCTCCCCAAGTTACAAATAAATAATGTTTTGGACATAGACGCAGTCTTCAAAACATGACTTAAGACTGCTGATGTCTATTTATTATGTTTATAATATCTTGTAAAATTGTAGTGTTGTGAAAGAACTTTTGGTGACAAATCTACATATATCATTATTTGTATGGGCAGTATGAATATCATAATGATGTTGATTGCCAAAATTTTAAATGTCGGACTGCACACATCCTGATATGCCATTTTTTTTGCCGCTTGAAGGAGTGCACATAATATTCTTTTATTCTTTTCAGAATTAAGACTGATTCATGATTCAAGTACCAACTTACAATGTGTGCAGCACTTATGAAATAACATTGGTTGTATGCTCAGTAGTCCTGATTCTGATATTATCTGGACCTTCTATTTTTGAATTTTTTTCTGTGCAAGGTGTTTTAGTTTCTCAATATTTCATTTCTAACAATCTGACTGGTTGAACTTTGCAGCATGTTCTGGAACATGGCAAACCCCATGAGAGATCGGCTATTATTGAGAAGTTAATTGGACAAATTGTGCAAATGAGCCAGCAGAAGTTTGCTTCAAATGTCATTGAGAAGTGCTTAGCGTTTGGAAATCCTGTGGAACGCCAGACTCTGATTGGCGAGATGCTTGGATCCACTAGCGAAAGTGAACCTCTTGAGGTATGTGTTCTTTCATCCTTTACCATGTTCTCACTTGAAACTGGCCAGATATAGTTGGCTTAACTGGTTAATGGCTATGCTAGTAATTGGCTATATCTTCAGACTTAGAAAGCTGATTTCAGCAATCATACTGAAACGGCTTGTGTTGTGCTTGCTAGGTAATGATGAAAGATCAGTTTGCAAACTATGTGGTGCAGAAGGTGTTAGAAACTTGTGATGACCAACAGAGAGAGATGATCCTTACAAGGATCAAAACACATCTGAACACCCTCAAGAAGTACACCTACGGGAAGCACATAGTAGCACGTGTAGAAAAGCTGGTTGCTGCTGGAGGTACCGTCTAATCTTTATGGCTCCAGTGCTTCACATTATTTGTCTTTGAGCTAGACATATTAACGTTAAGACCTGCGTTGCTTTTGCAACTTCTGTATTTAGGGGCTAATTATCATGTCTTGTTGTGCACGCAGAGAAGCGACTTGGGCTTCAACCAGCATGCACCACTGCCTGAAGGGCGAACTCTGTAGTTGTACAGCTAACAGTTGCTAGGTTTGCGCTCACGTTTTTTCTCAACTAAAACTTTAGAAGGCCAGTATGGTCTTTGTCGGAAATAAATACTGCATGTTTGCGCCGAAGAGTGTACATTTCTGTTGGCTGAAGACCCCACGCAGTGGGGACGAGTCATGCGTGCAAGTTTAATCTGAAAGCTGTAAAGACGAAGAAGAGTACTTAAGAAGCATATGTTACTCTGATGTACAAATTTAGCTCTAGCTAGAGAGAGAGAGAGAGAGAAAGCTGTTAGCTGTCTAAACTGAAGCCACTAGCACCCTGCTTTATCTGTCACTATAGTGGGTAGTTGTTTGTTGTAACATAAGCTCAGGCGCACTAGCCTTCGTTTACAGTTAAGCTGAAATTATTAGTATCAGCTTTCCTGGACTGTTGGTATGTTCTATGTCATGTTTCTTGTGGTAATGGAGTGTGTAATCCAGGATGATGATGATGATGATGCACTATTATTGATAACTTTTTTTTTCTATTTTGTTTTATGTATGTTGCTATCCATCTATGACGACTATCCATGTGATAGTTGTGCCTTGTGCGTGTGAGAACGAACTAGAGGTAGAGGATGGTGGTGAGCAGGGAAACAAAAACTGGTCTGAAAAATCCGGTTCTACCGGAGTGGACCGGTGAAAAACCAAGCCGGTCAAAAAATTTCGGCCAAATTTGAAAACCTGCAAAAAAAACCCGTCCAGGTGTCGAAACCCTATCCCACAAACCTGTCCGTGACCTTGAGTCGTGAAATCGTGACCCCTGTACCCCTCCCACCTTCAAATTTTTTTCTAAATCCCGGCGGCGCCGACGTCGGTGGTTGGGGCCTCGGGCTCGGCTGCGCTCCGTCAGCCTCCCATCGGCGTCGTCCCACTCACCCTCCCGTTCCATCCGTTGCTCCAGGCTGCGCTCCGGATGTCGTTGCGCCACCCCTCCGTCAAGGTAAGGATCTGCTACAATTTGTTCACCGGAATGACACTCGAGGCATTCTTGGCTTCCAGGATTTGTGGTGTCGCGCGCAAGTGGTTGTGAAGGTGCGATTGACGGTGAGCCGACCGATGGACGGCAAGGATCTGTGGTTCGTGCGCAAGACCGACGGTGCACAGTTGCAGGCTTGCAGCTCCCCGTGGTGACAAGGAGAGGTGGGGAGTGTGTCGAGGAGCTACGATAAAGGGAGACAGTGTCACACCTTAAATAAGACCAAACTGAATGTAGTTATATATATGCTAGGATAAAATTATATATATAAATATATATATAAATATAGAGTAATGTCATGAATAACAGAAATAATATCATTTACTTAAATGTACCTTTGTTCTTACAGAAAGGGATCAACGATGCAGCGGAGCTAAGTGTAGTTTTCAATCTTCCAGGCGACATCATAGGCAATCAGTAGAGAACACACCATAGAATGCGCCATTTTTTGTGAAGTCTTTTTAAAATCTTCTCCAACTAAGCAACATTATTTGGGTATAACAAATATGAGTACATATAATACCTAGCAAGTGAAAAAATATGACATGGGACCAATATCAAGAATGGATTAGCTCAATAGTTTGTTTGCATAAATACTATTTTAGTAGTAAAACAGTTATAAAAAGCAACATATTTACTATATGAAGATCTTTTAAAACTTGAGTCAATGTTTCAACCACCTTGCTCCTCATGTGAGGTTCCATCCGCTTATATCCGAAACTTAAGATCAAATCACAGTTCCCACCACTATGATCCACTCGAACCAACCAAAGATCATCCAAACCATCCGAAACTACCTGACTAATCATGTGAGGAGTTCATACCGCTCATGACCGTGAGCACGACTGATATCAATTTTCACTCAGCAGAGGTTGTACACTTTACTCATAAGACGTGTCTTCCTTTTTTGCCGAGTACCCGTTGGCCGACGGATGACTCTTATACACTTCCGAGGTGTGCGTTAGGAGTCCACTGCAAAGCCTTTCTAATGCCTCTTAGCACGTGTCGACCTGTTGAGGTTTCATCGCCATATATAAGTGGAGTACACCTTCCAACCCAGAAGCTTTCTCTTGCGCCTTACTGTTCCAGAATGTACACCATTTCATCCCTATACCACCAAATGATCTTCACAATGTTGAAAGAATAGCAAATTACTCGGCTAGACCCGTCCCATATCAGACTTATGATTGTACAATTTTTATGGGTGGCCGCTCCATGAACCAGTCCTTAACATGATCTGGGTAATACCGCCATCTACTAACACAGAGAGATAACTAATTATCCAAATAGCCAACCGTCTTGCTTGAAACACATCCATAGGCCAACCAATATGCCAACTTGCTCACACCCCACTCTTTAAGTCTAAGCATTTTACCAACATTAACATCATGTTCCACATCATTAAACAATTTATCAACCTATGCTACTCATGAGTAAGCATAACTAAGCACATTCTAACTATAACATGATAAAAATTCTAATGTTACAAGAAATATTGGGGAAAATACTAGTAAACCATAACAAAACTTTTTGCTCGAAACCACTGAAGTCATGGTCTTGGAAATTCTACGGGATAGGATTGTCTACAAGCAGGGAGAACAACACACTAAGAACAAGCGCCAAACGAAGCTAACACAACAAACAAACACTAACGCTAGCTAGGACATGGCTTTAGGAAGATTTAGGCGCAAGAACCGTCCAAATTGGAGTAGCGACGTAAAAACTATGGCTAAATGAATTTTAAATGGCTAAAAACAATGAAAACTATTTTGATGCAATTAAACCTAATATTAAGGCCTAAAACATTTATTTATTTTTTTAGAATTATTTTATAGCATAAAACTAAATAAAACAGTTCTATAGAATTTATTTGTATTTTTCTAAAAATAAAACTAATTTTATATGCAACAAAACATAGTAAAATATTATCAAAATTAATCTATATTTTCTAAACTATTTTTCAAACCAAAACATTTAGTCCAATATTTTTGCAATACGTTTTACACTAGAAAAGCATTAAATAACATTTCTATAAACAAAAATAGAACTAAAAACATTTATAAACATTTTATATTTTCTAGAATTTTTTCTAAACCGAAAACATATTTTTCAAAATATTATACTTTCGCGAAGTATTTTTGAATGGGAAAATCGGATTTACTTCATAACGGTGATTGGACTCGCTGATTAGGCTCAGCTCGGCTGACTGGGATGCCATGTAAGACAACTACGCCAATGTGGCTTGTTGACATGGCAGGGTGCTGGGGCGGAAGGTTATTTAAATCTAGACCCTTGATTTCTAATCGGATGGCTCTGATTGACTAACGCGAAGGGGTATCCTAACATCTAATCCTAGCTGAACTAGATGATCCAATGGCAGACAGAGCTTTCTACCTTGACTCTTGTGTGAATAGATCAACGGTGAGATCGGTGGTAGCGGAAGACGACTAGAGAAGCTCGGAGAGGTCGTCGCAGTGGTTGGAACTCGATGATGAGCGGCGGAGCGCAGACATGTGTCGATGCGAATTTGTTTGATGGGTTGTGGCGCGTCGGGGAAGCTTGAGGAGGCTCGACGATGGTGGGCTTCTTCGGTGGAGGTCTGGTGACGATGAGGGCTTGGTTGCGGCGGTGAATCTCGACGGTGAACTATCGTGGACGTCGATGTGAGGTCGGCGAACACGGGCGAAGGCTCAGATGGCGTCGAGGCAGGTTGGAGCGTCATAGCGGCAACGGTGGGGTGCAGCAGAGCTACGACGGCGTCGCGAGGTTGCTCTCGTGGTGCAAAACGATGGGAGTTGGGGTGTCAGACGCGGTGAGGTGCAAAGAAGCTCGACCAAGGTTTTGATTGGGTTTTATAGAAGGGAAAGATGGATTGAATCAACCGATTGGGGTCTTAATGCGGCGGCGAGAAATCTGGCGTCAGTTTCTTTTCATCCGCGCAGTTTCCTTCACGAATTTGATTGATAGCTTTACTGAGCGGTTATCGGTTTCCATCCAAGGCTTCAATTGGCAATGAATTGCTTTGATTGCTCGTGGGGTTGACGGGAATTGATGCGGCTGCCGATGGATTCGGTTGGAAAAAGGATTGGGAGGAGGTAGGGGATGGTTATGACAAGTGAGCCCGATTGGCAGCGAGAGAGAGAGAGGGAGAATTGGGCTGTCACGGAGGGGGGGGGGGTTCCATGGTAGGGACAAGGGGAAGGGAGGGACAATAGCCGCGACTGCGCTGGTCACAAAAACAGGTGAAGTTGCTAGAGCTATTCTATTGTTTCTTGCTTAATGCAGAACAGCTATGAAAAATTTAACAAAAGAACTCTGAATTAATGGACTATTCTGTTGTGAAGCTGAATTGATAAACTTTGAACTATTCTATTGTGAAGCTGCAGATCTGGTGCTGATATATGACGCATCAATATAGTCAAATACTCTGAACTATTCTATTGTGAGTTCGACACTGTTCATAGACTCTGTTGTTGGATGTTGGATAGTCAAAAAGAAATAGCAGTACTTCTGAAATTATATGCAGCTTGTAATTTCAGTTATGATTGCTAGGAAGTTGAACTAAGGGTCTATTTATTAGAGCTCCTCTTAATTCAAGTTCTTTAGGGGAAGTGAATATCTCGAAAAAGTGATTTTGTAGTTAAAAGTGATTTTTTAATAATTATTTAGGGTAAACTCTATAGAGAAAGTGATTCGGTTGGGGAAGTAAATCAAAGGAAGCTAGTTTTTTCAGCTCACAACATCTAGTTTATTTTAGAGGATCACTTCTACGAAATCACTCTGGGAGCTAAAAACTCGAAACAGCCGTTTGGCAGAGCTCTCACTGATTCCACTTTGGGAGCTGGTCTATGAGCTTTGCCAAACAAACCTAGATGATTGAGCAATAGCAACTGAACTAGATGAACCATTAGAATGTGAGGTGACTTTATCTCGTAGACACAACTGTACACTATTGCAGAAATCCTTAACACTGCCGGCTCTAAAACTCTCTTCACTGCCGGTTTTGGAGCCGATAATGGGGCAATGGGCAGTGATAGTCCTCGATTATCGCTGCCGGTCTAGGGTTCGGGAACCGACAGTGAAGGAGTTATCACTACCGGTTGAAGTCTTTAGCCAGCAGCGATAGTCGGTTATCACTGCCAGTCCTCGATTCAACATGTTTGTCGTATAAAAAAGCAAAAAAATATTTTTTTGAAAATAAAATAAATTTAAATATATTGAGTAACTATATGCTGCTTCTCTTTTCTTTTTGAGGGACACCAACGTCATTTTACTTCTTCAATGAAACTAATACCTGTCTAAACCTCATTAAACTGATTAGTCCCTTAATCGCTTGTCATCAATTATCCAAAACCCACATAGGGGGCTTAGATGCACTTTTAGCTACAACACTAACCTCGACACGTCAGTAGTGACGGAGGGATTTAAATTTTTAGCAGAGGAGGCAACAGAGATTATTCATAGCATCAGACCTTTGATCTCCGTCTTCATCGAGTCTCCAGAACTTAGACTTCTTGACAATGAAAATGAGGGGAGCCCTTCTTCCTAATGTCCTGCAATTTTTACTTGAGACATTTGAAACTTGATCTATGGTGCGGGGATATATGTAAATATTAATGTTATTTCGCTTGTCCAGTATGCTTTTGCCACTATTTCCTTGTTGATGAAATAGAGTTAGCATAAGTAAATACAAAAACTAACAAATACATGCTATGACTATCCTCAAAACTTGCTGATTGAATATATGATGATACATGAAAGCTCAACTAGACATATTATTAGATGCATCGGACCTCGAGTAAGCACTCGAAGTAGCCAAAAGAATAAAGAACAAAAACTAATACGAAACTAAAAAATAATATGATGGTTCTTGGCAAACTTTTAGCCGACTTGCATATTTAACCAACGTACAAACATGAACTCGATAGAGAGCACAAATGAGACCGACTAGAATTTTGGAACCTTGTGGGTCGTTAGGTGTGAGATGTTTGACAATCTCTAATGCAGTTATGCCTTATGAGGTGTAGTTGTTCGTCATCGATCCAAAACATGCATCCGTTAGTTCTATCCAATGCAGTCAATGCAAAACCAGATAAACTTTTACAGAAATATGTATTTATAAAATATGTTAGTACTATGTAGCCCTCGACTCTATGGTCGAGGAGAAGATTTCCCTATCGAATAGTAAGAAAGAAACATACATATAACATCAAAAATATATGATGTAGCTCCTAACTTTCTCTACTCGTGGTGGTGGTGGATCTTCACTATATGCAAGAGCTAGGCAAATCCTTTTTGTCAAATTTGCGCTAGCCACGCAGGTCAGAAAGAGAAATACGTAATATATAGCGAGTGTGATAAAAATGTAATTGACTTATCTTTAATTTAACTTATCTATGAATGAACTGTCGGAGTTAATCGATGTTCCACAAGTGTTTGAGTATCTCACCGTTTGGAGTAGACAACTGTACTGATCCAGGTCGAGTGACTTCGACTACTATGTTGGATCCTTCCCATTTAGGTGATAACTTGTGGCGGCGAGGAAGAAGCTGCTCGACCTCTACAGCGGCAGCGGCTGACCTGAGCAGCTGCATAGCAAACACTGTGGCATGAGTTGCCTACATTGCAGCGGCAGTAGCAAGTGTCAGGACGAGAAGCTCTGGTTGTTGGCTTCTTGTGTTTTTCCTCAAGTGTCTCTTCTTGCTTCTTTGTAGCTCGATCTCTATTGAAAAACCAAGAGTATTACAGATATTACGCAACCAAAGTAAATATCTAACCCATCATAAAATTCAAGCTGCCAAACAAACCTTAGCTTTTAGACCCATAGCTTTTTAAAATCTACGATGTAGAAACTGTTTTTCAGAATCGTAAGCTAAAACAAACAAGCCATAAGTATACTACATATTCTTCGAAGCTTGATAGCAAACTCATATTTCCCTTTCAATTTGTTCTACCATCGACTTAATTTTGTATTGGGCACATAACATAGCTTTGTAATCTAGAAATGCATGCTGAGGGAATTTTCTGACAAGCTAAGATGTTGATTGACATGTGATCTCTACTTTTCTCTTACCAATATTGTGAATGCTGTTTAACTGTTCATGCAGCGAGAGCAACTGATTCCTCATATTGTGTTGAATTTGTAACTATAGCGTATATACGTATAAGAAGTATATTATATATGGACATGATACCTTGTTTATATCTTTAACGACAACCTAAAGGAATTTAATCCAACTCGACGCAAGCACGAAGATCCTGAGAGAGACTCGACAACTTCAACTATAGTTTAGTTTAGATCTAATCTACTCCTTATAATAAGTCTAGTCACCTTACTTGTACTCGAGAAAATACATATACATCAACGTTCATACGTGACGTAGTATATTACTCCAGTTGTAAGCCTGAACCTGTCTATATCGTGCATCTTATTTCGTGTTTGATCCCTGATCTCAAAGGTACCTTAGTTCAATCATAGATATATTATCAGAAACAAATCTTCGACATATTACTTAGATAATTGATAGCTACATGAAACAGCACAGTATCTCGATTGAAGAGGCAAGTGAGAAGATACACAACTAAAAGACGAGTCATAGAAAGATTTTAACGGCGATTGCCTGAATCCCGACAATGCCTATCCAAAGCAGCTATTGGATAGGATATTCAACCTGACGAGAACAATGGAATTCATGTACAACAAGACGACAAATTCACAAACTGTCAAAACCTCAAGGATACCATCCACTCGTTGTTAGTGGAACCTTTTATATATGAAAATTATGAAATACCATTGCAAAAGACCTCTGGTTGCTAAATATCATCGTAAAGTTGCTGAGTTGTTAAATACTATCATAAACACGAAGAACTTTGGAAAATACCATCGCTGTTGCATTTGCGACGTCAAAACACCATAAACAGTACTCGATAGCTCCAATTTCGCTCTATTCAAAATAGTGATCTTTTGTTGCTTCAAAAATCTTAGACCTTTTTATAAATGTTCCATAATCCATGTGCAACCCATTTTAATTAGATTCACTGAAAAACCTATGTAGAATTTAAACTAAAATTCTCCAAAAAAGGCTACTTTTATAACTTCTAATCATTATTAGAGCCTCAAATAAATTCCCAAAAATCTGGAAAAATTCACTAATATTCTTATTATGTGATTTAATATTTTCTAAAATTATTTCTAGCCTTAGGTTATATGGTGAAAATCAAATTGAATTAAAAGAAGAATATCATGTGAAATGATAAAAATGCATAAAAATGGAGCATTACAAAGTAACTCACTTTTTAACCATATAACCTGAGTCTGGAAAATAATTTTAGAAATTATTCCATCACATAATAAGAATATTAGTGAATTTTCTCAGATTTTTGGGAATTTATTTGAGGCTTTAATAATTATTAGAAATTATAAAAGTAGCCTTTTTTGGAGAATTTTAGTTTAAATTTTACACATGCTTTTTAGGTGAATCTAATTAAAATGGGTTGTACATAAATTATAGGACACGTACAAAAAGGTCTAAGATTTTGGAGCAACAGAAGACCACTATTTTGAATAAAAGAAAATTGGAGCTGTCAAGTACTGTTCATGGTGTTTTAACGTCGCAAATGCAACGGCGATGGTATTTTCCAGAGTTCTTTGCATTTGCGATGATATTTAGCAACTTAGCAACTTTGCGATGGTATTTAGAAACAAAAGCTTTTTTGCGATGATATTTTCATAATTTTTCCAATAAATATGATCCCCAGTGAATACTGGCAACCAACAAATAAATTGTATCGTCTAATTTGGAAGGGGCTCATCCTCAATCTAGCACCATGTTTGAAGCACAGACTTATCTTTTGGGGGTACTACGTTCCTTTTGTATTGGAGTACATAGGTTTTTGATAGTACTTTTCTCGAATCTCGATCATGCATACAACTTTCTTCTGTCCACATTAATTTTATACATTGTTATAAGAGTTTGCTAATTAATCACATAATTGGTTGCAATTCAATGGCCTTTATCACTGTTCTTTGCTGTTTGTTGACTAGCTAGTGAGTCAATTATTATGCTAAGCAGTACTCACTCCATTTAGAAATAGTATGCGTATTTTTTTTATTCTGTTTTTGAAGTTGAATTTTAATTAAGATTTTCTCATAAAACATATTATTTATAGGTACAAAATATATATAGTATGAAATTATTTTAAATTGTATACCTAGTTGTATAATTTTTATACATTAGATATTTATAATTTGATTAAATATTAGTCAAAGTAAATAAAATTTATTTTTTCTAAAAAATACATCTACTATTTCTAAATAGAGGAAGTAGCTCTCTGTATGTGTGACAGAGAAAAACATACTAGCGGGCCTTATGGGCCTTGCTCTAACACATAGGCCTTTTTAGCAAATTGTCCACAATTGTAACACCATAGCCCATGACACAGCCCTGTAATGCTAGCTGCTACTATGAATTTATACCGTCACTATAAAATTTCAGCAGCACTTTGCCTAATCAAGTAGGCATACTAACACCTAGAGATAATCATCACACGAGATAAGCATATACATATACGTGCTGTCTGGACTGAAGTCACCTGAGATAATAAGCTAGCCAGCCTTTACAGTTAGTCTGAAGTTATCATTAGTATCAGCTTTCCAGAACTGTTTGTATGTATGACATGCTTATAGTGCTAATGAAGTGTCCGGAAAGTTTAATTTACATTTGTGTTTGAGATAAACATAAAACTTC
The DNA here is from genome assembly GCF_958298935.1 of Phragmites australis. NCBI lineage: Eukaryota > Viridiplantae > Streptophyta > Magnoliopsida > Poales > Poaceae > Phragmites > Phragmites australis. The sequence goes on along the minus strand of NC_084931.1, from coordinate 529,528 downwards.
ACGCACGCCTATTTCACAGTGTCGTCGTTGCACTCTTTGAGATAGTTCTTTTTTTTTGGAAGGATGAGAATGGTAATATATATATATATATATATATATATATATATATATATATATATATATATATATATATATATATATATATATATAGTTTCTATTGTTTGAAGGAAGAGAATGAGATGGTATCTTGTAATGTTGCAATGGATCATGATCATCCACGTGTTTGTTGTGCCTCGCTCGTGTGAGGAAAGCTATTGATGGTGCCATGGCAAGCCTGCTGCGAAAGCTAAGCCAGAGGATGGTGGTGAGGAGCTGCATGCTTCATTTTTCTGCAACGTTATCCTCCGATCTTGTTGCGTACTACGTGTTTTTTTAACATCACGAGGGACACCATGCCACCTCGTGTATATATTAAGTGGTCCAGCGAGCACATGAGTTGTTGGGATGTATATTATGTGGCAGAGAAGGTACGAGTTTTTCTTGCATGTTCCTGGCGCCATCAACATTATTTATGTATTTATTCTTATAAGAGAGCACCATCTTTTCTTTATCATGGTCGAGGGAGATAAAGAAGTAAAGAGAGAAGAAGAGGAGGGTTCAGAGAAGTGAATGAGCACCTTATCCTGCTCGTTTGCATATATCACCGCTCGCAGGGATTGATTAATGCGCGTGATTGACCCGTGAATCGCTCGCTCATCATCCTACATGCCTCTATAGATTATTTTTAGTTTCTCTCCTCGAAACACGGCTGCGTTATTTAGATAGGCAGCAGCCGTACCTGTTCGTGTCATTCACGTGAAGCTCTCTTGTCTTACTCGAGCTAGGCTAGCTTTGATTAGTAGTATGTGGCAGCTTAACCACCAACTTGCATCGCTGCCTCTCCTCGTGTGGCACGTGCATGAACACGTAAGTACACGGTCAGACGATGATCCTGTACCCTAGCCAAATCACCTAGCAGCTCCTGCTCTATAAATACCAATGCGCGTATCCTCCGCATCATCACCAGCAGCACAACACAACACTCGACATCATCAAGGTCTTCAGATATTGTGAGTATATCGATCCCTTTTTCTTCCGAAAGAAATTAGCTTCGTCCCTTAATTGGTCACTATATAGGTACTATTATAGTCACAATATTTTTGCTAGCTAGCTTTAGCTAGCAGTTTTTTTTTATAATCATTCAACGTCGTCTGAGAGAAAGTACAGATTTAGTTTATTTATAACGAATTAAGGAATGAATGGATGGATCTGCATGCAGCTTGCTTGCGACGATGAGCTCCTCGACGACGGAACAGGTGGAGTGCGGCGGCGGCAAGAGGTCGTGGCCGGAGGTGGTGGGGCTGAGCGTGGAGGAGGCCAAGAAGGTGATCCTCAAGGACAAGCCCGACGCCGACATCGTCGTCCTCCCCGTCGGCACGCCTGTAACCAAGGACTTCCGCCCCAACCGCGTCCGCATCTTCGTCGACACCGTCGCCGAGACGCCCCATGTCGGCTAGCTAGCTTCAGTTCGATCCGTGCATGCGCATGTATCTTCTGCGGGATTAATTGTGTGTCCGATCGGGTGTTACGTTTCGAACCGTGATGTCATGTGCCTGTTATGTTTTAATTTCCACGAATAAGCCATATATAATAATGTAAGCACATGCAACGCGAGATACATCGCTTTGCATTGTCATTTGCGTCGATCGATCCGTCATTGCATGAATGAATGGATTAGTTTGCTTGCACTTAAGCCAGCTGCAGAAACTTGTTATCGATCTGTGCTGGCTGGAAAAATTAATTATTTATATTAGTCACAACTACTATGACAAAGAAAGCGACAAAAAACCAATGACCCAACCTCACGCCAACACGAAATGTTGCCGCGAATAGATAATCTCTTCTTCATTCGCTCTTGATACTTTGTAATTTGCTTCTGCATAAACACTGCCTGCATGTCCTTTTCATTTTTGATCTCAAATGAAAAATAAGGCTATATACGAACAACCCAAATACCATTGTCGGATATTCCAAGTACCCGTTCAGTCCTGTCACCTTAAACATATACTCCCTCCGGTCGTATTCGAGTCGGTTAACTCCATCAAAACCTTTATAGTACAGGTTTCTGAAATCTCCGAGTATACCGGGTCCCGTAAATTTGGATCCGCAATATCAAGAGTTGATAAGCATACATACAGTATATCATGTCCGCATACAGTGTACTTTTTATTCGTATATATCATATAGTTAGATATTCGACAGTAGCCACCTAACTCTGATCAGTAGGGAGGGTTTCCACAAGCGCCTACTCGAGTAATGCCAAGTCTAGGTTTGATTGAGTAAGATGGATCCAGCTTTGTAATAGAAAGAATCGGGCAAGGAAAGTCGTGTTCCGAGTATCGAGTGGAAATGTAATTAGGTCGAGTGTCCTGTTGTTGTCCACACTCGAGACTCAAGAAAGGCTTGAAAATTCAACTTTTTGATACCCATCTCTGAGTAGAGTTAAAAAGAGATCTCCAAAATTTAAATTGTTGGGTATAAGCGCATTTACTGCACTCCGATGAGCGTGCAAAGATTTACACAACGCCATCATCCTATCTTTCACACCAAACGAGACGCCACAATAATGGGAGTGGTTAAAAAAAAAAAAGTTAAGTACCAGGCTATTTATCTGAACGAACCTGGACTTAGCTATTCTTCATCCTCTCGCCACCAGTTTCCTGCTTCAAGCTCTCACCTTTATTTGCCCAAGGGCAGGCCGCCACACAAAAATCTTGCTCCATGGCTTCCAGCCCATCCGCGAATGCCACTTCTCGTTCCTCGCCTAAGAAAGAATCCAACTTGAAGGCTGCCGACACTTCTCCCAAGCAACTGGACAAGATGGAGCTCCTAACTGAGGTCTGGACGATCTTGACGATGCAAGAATCGAAGCTCTAGGAGCTTGAAGGCGAAGGAATCATTCCTCCTCATTAGCTGGCCAATCGGAGGTCGGCGTCGGGTGAGGAATTCTCATTCTGCCTGTTTGATCATGAGATTGTGGTTTTATGTTTCCAACCCCGACCCGATCACCTCTCCCCTAGTCTATAAGTGCCTTCACCCCCGCCCAAATCCATCCTAGTTGAAGAAGCACCGTGAGTCAGACCACACTGCACACTTCGTCAAGAAGATTGGCGAACTTAGGCAAAGTGGTTTAACCGAATAGCATGTGGCCAAAGACTTCATTAGTCTAAGATTTAGCCCCTTCAAAGAGCGGGATCGCTTTGCCTGAGACTATGCTGGAGACGATATAGCTCCTGGGATGCAGCCGGATGTAAGATTTAGTTAGCATTTTACCAATTCTGTAGCTGTAGTCGAGCTCTTTCGAGTGTCTCCTTTTTTTCTTTAGCACTGTCACTGTAGGACACTACCGCTTGATTAAGCAAATTGTTTGCTGAAGAGGCACAACCATGCTCTGTTATGCCCTACTCCCTCCTGAATCCTCGACCACCGGTGAGAATTTGCTTGGATTAATAAAGTAGCACTGATTATTACTTATTTGACCTGATTTGTCTTTTGGATTCCATATTCTAGCCTTCCCCCAACCTCATCCTCTAGCGGCAGTGACAAGGGGAAAAGTCATCCGGTCAAGATGCCAAAGGGTCTCTTCGATCCAAGAGAGCGTCCTCACCATCCGACCCATCACCCCTCAAGCACACGCGGGGAAAAAGTCAACTGGTACTGAAATCAAGTCCTTGGATGATCACTTTTTTAGCTACTATTCTGATTATCGAGCATATGCCAACTGACGCCCAGTCTATAAGGGTTGCCTTCTTATAGGGAACAACTGGAACACCCCCTCATTCGCCTCCTCGAATGATCATCACGCCCGATGACTCGGTAGGAAAGGTAACTCCTATCAAGTTGTCTCCCCTTACATGGGTCATTCTTCTGAGGATTCCCTTGATAAGTCCAGAATAATGATGAGTCATTGTGGGCTTGTTTTTTATAGACAATGGCTTCCTTAGCTTTATTAGACTCCCATGTCAACCCTTCGACACAACCAGTCCCAACGGCTGGTATGATGAAGAAGAAAATAACAATCAAGAGGCACAAATCAACCATCCTTTCATGCATTCCGACAGCCAAAAGGTTTGACTTGAACACTTATCTTGGCTTGTGGCCTTCCTTTCCCTTCCTCATCTGGCTAATTGCAAACTGTCACCCCTAAAGACATTGAAGGAATAGACTGCAAGCAGATCAACTAGTCAGCTGATTCCAACCTCTCCTGTCATGTCACCTCCGCTTCCTCAAGTGGAAAAACCTCCCACGGACGAAGCTGAAACAAGCCTACAGTCCAACAAAGCTGAGACCTTAGCATCGACCCCAACTGATGATCCTTGTGTGGCGATGGAGGATCTCATCAAGGCTACAGGTGCCCAGGTAGCATTCATGAAAGCTCGGTATTCAGAGATCAACCACACCAACTACCAGAAGGAACATGATGCGCTTCTTGCCACTAGCTAAGAAAGAATTGATGGTTAGTCTACCCATATATCACTATTATGTGATACGAACATCGGGCAACTGATGACAATTGTATTTATTTGCTTTCTCAGCTCTTGAATCCTTCTTAAGGAACAAAGATGTTTTTCTTGATGATGCAATAAAAGTTATCATGAATAAGGACAAATATCTGGAAGACCTCAGAGGCACTTTGAAGAAAACGAAAGATGACTGAGACGCCATGGCTGCCAAACGGGACACCATAGTTGCCGAATGGGATGCTACGGTCACAACGCTTCAGAAACTGAGGGACTAGACCCTCGACCGCATGAACCAATCGGCCTCCATAAGTGCCGAGATGATGCTTGGTCTCCTCAAAAGCTACAACCCTAACCTCGACACGTCGGTAGTGACGGAGGGGTTTAGATGTTCAGCAAATGAGGTGGCAGAGATAATTCACACCATCGGAGCTCTAATCCCCACCTTCGTCGAGTCTCTAGCACTTAGACTTCCTGACGATGAAAATGAGGGGATCCCTTCTTCCAATGTCCTGCAATTTTAACTCGAAACATTTGAAACTTGATCCGTGGTCTAGGGATGTCTGTAAACATTACTGTTATTTTACTTGTCCACTATGCTTTTGCCACTATTCCCTTATTGATGAAATAGAGTTAGCATAAAGTAGATGCAAAAACTGACTAGTACAAGCTATGACTATCCTCGAAACTTGCTGATTGAATATACATTGATACATGAAAGCTCAACTAGACATATTATTAGATGCATCGGACATCGAGTAAGCACTCGAAGTAGTCGAAAGAATAAGGAACAATAAACTAGTATAAAATTAAAAAAAATAGTATCATGGTTTTTGGCAAACTTTTAGCCGACTTGCGTATTTAACCAGCGTGCAAACATGAACTTGATAGAGAACACAAATGATACCGCTAGAACTTTGGAACCTTGTGAACCATTAGGCGTGAGATGTTTGACAATCTCTAATGCCATTATGCCTTATGAGGTGTAGTTATTTGTCATCAATCCAAAATATGTCTTCGTTAGTTCTATCCAATGCAGTCGACGTAAAACCAGATAAACTTTTACAAAAAAAAAATGTATGTAGAAAATATGGTAGTACTATGTAGCTCTCGGCTCTCTGGTCAAGGAGAAGATTTTTTAATCGAAAAGTAAGAAAGAAACATACCTGCACCATAAAAAAATATATGATGTAGCCCCTGACTCTCTGCTCGTGGTGGTGGTGGATCTTCACTATATGCAAGAGTTAGGCGAATCGTTTCTGTCAAATTTGCGCTAGCCACGCAGGTCAGAAAGAGAACTACGTAATATGATAGTGAATCTGATCAAAATGTGATCGACTTACCTTTAATTTACCTTATCTATGAATGAAACTGTCGAAGTTGATCGATATTTCACGAGTGTTTGAGTATCTCACCGTTTGGAGTAGACAACTGTACTGATCCAGGTCGAGTGACTTCGACTACTATGTTGGGCCCTTCCCACTTAGGTGATAGCTTGTGGCGGCGAGGAAGAAGCTGCTCGACCTCTACAGCGGTAGCGGCTGACCTGAGCAGCTGCATAGCAAACACTGTGGCATGAGATATTCTTATAACTTGATTAGACTAAAGTTTGAAATTAGATTTTGACTAAAGTTTTCTCACAAAATATATCATTTATAACTACAAATCTATATAGTATAAAATTATTTTAAATTGTGAACCTAGCTGTATAATTTTTATACACTAGATATTCTTATAACTTGATTAGATATTAATTAAAGTACACAAAATTTATTTTTTCTAAAAAAATATATCTACTATTTCTAAACAGAAGAATACCTCTCTGTGTGTGAGACAGAGAAACCTATGAGCCTTGCTCTAACACATAAGCCTTTTTAGTAAATTATCCACAGTTGTAACACCACAGCCCTGTAAATGCTGCTACTATGAATTTATACCGTCACTATAAAATTTCAGCAGCACTTTGCCTAATCAAGTAGGCATACTAACACCTAGAGATAATCATCACACGATAAGCATATACATATACATGCTGTCTGGACTGAAGTCACCTGAGATAATAAGCTAGCCAGCCTTTACAGTTAGTCTGAAGTTATCATTAGTATCAGCTTTCCAGAACTGTTTGTATGTATGACATGCTTATAGTGCTAATGGAGTGTCCTGAAAGTTTAATTTACATTTGTGTTTGAGATAAACATAAAACTTCACGCATGCCTATTTCACAGTGTTGTCGTTGCACTCTTTGAGATAGTTCTTTTTTTTGGGAAGGATGAGAATGGTGATATATATGAAGGAAGAGAATGAGATGGTATCTTGTAATGTTGCAATGGATCATGATCATCCACGTGTTTGTTATGCCTCGCTCGTGTGAGGAAAGCTATTGATGGTGCCATGGCAAGCCTGCTGGGAAAGCTAAGCCAGAGGATGGTGGTGAGGAGCTGCATGCTTCATTTTTCTGCAACGTTATCCTCCGATCTTGTTGCGTACTACGTGTTTTTTAACATCACGAGGGACACCAGGCCACCTCGTGGGTATATATTAAGTGATCCAGCGAGCACATGAGTTGTTGGGATGTATATTATGTGGCAGAGAAGGTACGAGTTTTTGTCTTGCATGTTCTTTGCGCCACCAACATTATTTATGTATTTCTTCTTATAAGAGAGCACCATCTTTTTTTTAATCATGGTCGAGGGAGATAAAGAAGTAAAGAGAGAAGAAGAGGAGGGTTCAGAGAAGTGAATGAGCACCTTATCCTGCTCTTTTGTATATATCACCGCTCGCAGGGATTTTGATTAATGCGCGTGATTGACCCGTGAATCGCTCGCTCATCATCCTACATGCCTCTATAGATTATTTTTAGTTTCTCTCCTCGAAACACGGCTGCGTTATTTAGCTAGCTAGCAGCCGTGCCTGTTCGTATCATTCACGTGAAGCTCTCTTGTCTTACTCGAGCTAGGCTAGCTTTGATTAGTAGTATGTGGCAGCTTAACCACCAACTTGCATCGCTGCCTCTCCTCGTGTGGCACGTGCATGAACACGTAAGTACACGGTCAGACGATGATCCTGAACCCTAGCCAAATTACCTAGCAGCTCCTGCTCTATAAATACCGATGCGCGTATCCTCCGCATCATCACCAGCAGCACAACACAACACTCGAGATCATCAAGGTCTTCAGATATTGTGAGTATATCGATCCCTTTTTCTTCCGAAAGAAATTAGCTTCGTCCCTTAATTGGTCAGTATATTGGGACTACTATAGTCACAATATTTTTGCTAGCTAGCTTTAGCTAGCAGTGTAGCTTTATTATCATTCAACGTCGTCTGAGAGAAAGTATAGTTTCTGTTTATTTATAACGAATTAAGGAATGAATGGATGGATCTGCATGCAGCTAGCTTGCGACGATGAGCTCCGCGACGACGGAACAGGTGGAGTGCGGCGGCGGCAAGAGGTCGTGGCCGGAGGTGGTGGGGCTGAGCGTGGAAGAGGCCAAGAAGGTGATCCTCAAGGACAAGCCCGACGCCGACATCGTCGTCCTGCCCGCCGGCTCGGCTGTGACCATGGACTTCCGCCCCAACCGCGTCCGCATCTTCGTCGACACCGTCGCCGAGACGCCCCATGTCGGCTAGCTAGCTTCAGTTCGATCCGTGCTTGCGCGATCACCATCGAGTTGAATAAATGAATAAGTCAGAACGAACATGCGCATGCATCTTCTGCGGGATTAATTGTGTGTCCGATCGGGTGTTACGTTTCGAACCGTGATGTCATGTGCCTGTTATGTTTTAATTTCCACGAACAAGCAATATATAATAATGCAAGCACATGCAAAGCTAGATACATCGCTTTGCAATGTCATTTGCGTCGATCGATCCATCCTTGCATGAATGAATGGATTAATTTGCTTGCACTTAAGCAAGCTGCAGAAACTTGTTATCGATCTGTGCTGGCTGGCCAAATTAATTATTTATATTAGTCACAACCACTATGACAAATAAAGCGACAAAAACCAATGACCCAACCTCACGCCAACACGAAGGCCTCTTTGGATAGGCTTATTTTTAATTTTTTTTCTTAAAAAAGTCAGAAACTATCTAAATGACTAGTTTCTGGCCCCGGTTTCTGCTGGTTTTTGGCTATCTGGGGAAGGGATTGTGACTGAAATGAACTAAAATCTGAGAAACATATTCTGGCTGGTTTTTGAGTGTGTTGAGAAGCTAAAAATTTATTATAAAAATCAACAATCAAAATTCAACAGCCACAAAAGCTTCCTCAGCTAGTCCGAAGCTCCGAAGTCACAGTCTATCCAAACGCAGCCGAAATATTGCCACAAATATATAATCTCTTTGTAACAACCCATTCTCAAGATCTCCTATGTCTGATGTGATAGTTCTTGGATCAAGTAACTGATACATATAGTACAATATTTGTGACATCACAATCATATATCGTATATAAAAGGTTAATGTTATAAGAGTACAAAATATCTTAAACCATAGGGTACATTACAAACCTAGCCAACCGGTTAACAAAAGCACATCGGAACAACAACTCCAAGTCACATGCAGCTAGGGCGCAAATGTGACTGCTAAATTTACTTCTCATCCGCGCCTTCATCTCCCACGAAATCGGCATCCATCTTCTCATCTGAATGATAGTAAGAATGAGTTAGGAAGGTACTCAACAAGTCCTATACTATTGCAAGGGGTTTGATAGATGCATAATGGATGACTCAAGGACAAGACTTACGGTTTAATTTTAAGCGTAAATCAGTTTCATGCAGATATCTAGTTATATTCTCTACTGTTACCTTTGAAACAGTTTAAACAAGGTATCAAGTTATATATGGGGGTTTTCGATCCTGGGAGGGGCTACACCTCACTCCACAGTCCCTATTAATGTGTCTGATGTACCTTCAGTACCACTCAGCTCCTGGCGGATCGAGCCAGCAACCTCATCTTACGGACATCTAGTTCACACACTCACTCATCAAAGATACACATGTCCATGATGTGGACATGACTATTTAAATAGATTTACAATCTACAGAGGTTGTATAATGTACCCCACGATATACTCAGCCTCCAACCGTTACAAGCGGAGGAACGAATCATACCGAGATACTTCAATCACCTTCCCTTGCCGGACTATACAACGAGACACCCAAGTGCTCCAGTCCTACGTAAGGGATGCCAAGGTACCACCTGGACCTTCGTAAAGAGTCTGGTTCAATGAACATCTCACGAAGCACTTGACAGACGCTCGGGTTCTCGTTGCTCCCCTAGCTTTCTAGTAAAATGTCCAACTTGGTCGGGAGATAGAAAAGACGAGTCATGCCCATAATAGGATGCATGGTTGCACTAGGGTGGTTTAGCATGACGGCACAATGATTCGGTACTTAAATGATCGGGGCAAGCATCTACAAGTTGGTAATGAATACCACGCAGATAACTCAAGCTCTTAAGAGCATCCTCACCGGAGGACTACCCTACCTGCCCCTGCCAAATCAATTTTCACCCATTTTATACACACCCGTCATATCCCACGTGAAATCAAGGATTCCACAATCACCAAAGATTCGTGGCATATGAGTTGAATTGATATTCAGTGAAACGACATCTCCGAAGAGATGTATTCTATAAGCGACATCTCTGAAGAGATGTATTCAATCATAAGCATGCTAGATATCAAGGCATGTCAATTGTTTGATAGGATTTAACTATTGCAAGTAATCCTAATAGCACAATACATAGCATATACGATAATAAGTCAAGTTTTAAGTTGATCAATTAGATTAATGAAAAATATGAGTTTAAAATGATCAAGGAGATAGTATTTGCCTTCTCCGAAGTCTTCTTCTAGTCCTTGGTCGAAGTCAGGGTTCTCCGGTTCCTCCGTGAATTCCTCTAGTTCTGAAAACGTGATTACGATTAATGATGACCTATGCTATAGAAGAATCAAATAACACCAAATGGAATACAAAATGAGTCATAATGGATACACATTGTGATATAAAGATAGATCTCGAATTTAGATGAATTTATGCGAAGAAGTTATGACTCTCAGAGGATTTAATCTAAAATTAAATCAAGAAATTACAAAAATTACTGTTCATAGGGGGGGGGCCCACAGGTGGGTCCTACTTAACAATGCTCTGGTGAGGCCCACTTAACAATGAATGGGATGGATCTAGGCTTAGGCTTGGGCCTGGGCCGGATTACACCGAGCCAGCCCATCGGAGAAAACGGCCTCGGGCCGATTGGTTAGTGGGTTGAGTGAGCTGGGCCAACCTATTTAAAGAGGGCCTTCCTCCTCTAGGAAGGCCAGCCTATTAAGTTGCCGAGCTACGGCTGGCTCAGCTGGGTTGCACTGTCGCGGCCAGATCCTAGCAGTGTGCGCGTGTCTCACTAGACGGCGCAACGCAACAGAGGAGCCGACGGTGAGAAATCATGACGGCGTCCCACTGGGAAGTTCGTCGGAGTTGGCTAAACGGTGGTGGGTTTGGTTGAGACTAGGTGGCTGTTGATCTAAACACGACGGGGAATCCATTTTGGTGTTCACCGTTGGCAGGCGGCGGCTGGAACACTCCCAGACATTGGTTGAAGTTTGGGACGGCGATGGAAAAGAAATGGGCAGCACCTCCCTGCAATTTGTGCTTTCTGATCCACATGTAGGCCTCCTACACTCACCTACAGCTACACGGCATGACGGTCGGCACACAGAGAGGGGAGAGGATCACCGGCGATGACCAGATCACGGCGGTGGGGAAGAATCACATGACCAACCTCTGCTGCATGAAGGCGGGTCACATGGGCCACCTAATAAGCTACGCGGAGGGGGCATCAAGGAGTGGGGAGGCTCACTGGTGTTCGAAAAGAGGGTGTGGAGGCTGGCGGTTGCGGCAGTGAAAGGACCGATTGGCCCAAGAGGGGGTGGGGCAATTAGGCTCTCATTAAAAATACTTCTACCAAAAACTAAAACATTGGTAACCTTATCCTAGATAAAATTTAATGCAACTATGCGAATAAGCTATTGCAAGGCAACAAAACAAGCAAACAAAGACACTAAACAAATTACGGAATTAAAGCTTGCAAGAATGTAAGTACTCAAAGTAAATACAGGAAAGTAGAAAGATGAATAAGAGGACACCAATTTTTTTCCGAGGTATCGAGGAGTTGACACTCCCTCTAGTCCTCGTTGAAGCATCCACCTAGGATATCGCTCCCCCTTGAGTCAATAAGACTCAAATGCTCCATCATGATTGCCATTTCTCTATCTCCGGATTGTTGGGTATCAAACCAAGTACATCGCACTTACCGGGGCTCTCACAAGAACTTCAAGAGCTCACCGAGACAAGTCCAATCACCTAAGACCGGCTAGGTGTTGCCAACCACCAATAGTAACAAGCCAATAACTTGTATAGGCTCCTCTGTGTTGCAAGAGATCTAAGTGAGACCGAGTGAGGGGGTATTTATAGGCTAGAGGTCCAAATCTAGCCGTTGCCCAACTACCCTATTTTCTGTGAACGTCGAAAGATCTAACGTGCACTTGCTCAAACATGCCGGAACATCCAACGTGTACCTTTTCATCCACTCACAATCGCCAGCTATCAATAGCCGTTAAGCTTGTTAATCACTCTGGCGAAGCCTCCAGGCATACGCCGGATCATCCGGTGTGTAGAACAACGAAATCCATATTTTAAAATTCTTCTCTGCATGAAATACTCTGGCGTATACTCTGGTGTACATGCCTGACCATCTGGCATTCATATTCTTCAAATACCTCGCTAAAATCCTCTCTGCAATAAATGCTCCATCGTAGCCTTCTTTACACGCTGGAACATCTGGCGTGGACTTCAACTTTTTTGTGCTACGTCACCACATAAAAATACTTTGGTGTTAATGAGTCTTAGATCACCAGACCATCTGGTGTATTTAAGATATTTTTGCCTTGATCCAAGAAATACTCCGGCATGTTCATCTCTGGTATTGCCAGGCCATCCGGTGTACTCAAAATTTTTTGAGCTCATCCAATTCAAGTACTCTTGAGCTCCAACTTCTCGACATCTTAACCATGGTCTTCTTTGAGCTACCTAGTGCTATAAATTTAGAAGTGTGCATCCAACCTTATCTAGACTCAACTATGTCAAGCTACAACTCTTAGCCCACGTAAACTAATCTAAGTGTCATTCATCTCCTTGTGACACTTAGAACTAGAAGATCCTTAATTTTGATGCATATGTCCTTTGATCGTTGATTATATCACCTTAGGGACTAAGAGACCCACTCATCATTGTGAACTAAATTTTTGATACATTTCAAAACACAAATGTTAGTTACAATGATACGGTTGTCATTAATAACCGAAACACTTACCACTTACCTGGTGGCCTAGATGCTACAGGCGAAAATCTTGGCTTCATGTCCTCGCGCTCCCTCCCGGTGTCTAGATGAAGAAGGGTGGCACACAGGTGGACAACGAGCTCCATGTGCTCCTCAGCTGCCTCGGTTGGCCAAGGGGAAGAGGTGTCATCACCGTTGTAGTGGCAGCGGCGACAACACGAGATGCAAATGGGGGGTGAGAAGGAAAAAATGGGTTGGCGTGCCCATTTTATAGAGGGAGAAGAGTAGGAGGTAGCGGCAATGAGATGGCGTGGCTTGGCGTTTCGGTTGAACAGCGCGGTGGTGCCTACCGAAAAAAGCGCGGTGCATGGCAGTGACCGCCGATCATCCACGTGCGGCAGACGTTGTCACATGCGGTCGTCTTTTGTCTTCGACCACGCGAGCTGAGAAGAGATAGAGCGGTAGAGAGAGAGAGAGAGAGAGAGAGAGAGAGAGAGAGAGAGAGAGAGAGAGAGAGAGGAAGTCGCTGGCTTTGAATGCGGGGAAAGCGGCGTGGAGACTAGGAACAACGTGGTGGTGGTGCGCTGGAGGTGGGAGAAGGCGCTGGATGGTGGGTCCTGCACATCATTGAGGGAGAGCGGCAATGCGGCTGGGCTGCACGCGGGTGTCGCGTTGGTTGGGCTGGCTTGACCACATGGGCCCGTGCGCTCGAGTCGCGACCCACTGCACATAAGAAGAGAGGGGGAGGTCGGCTCAGCTGACTGGGCCGTGCTAAAGAAAAGGGGAAGAGGGTTGGGCTGTGCCGGTTGGGCCAGAGCCCAGAGGAGAAAGAAAAGGGAAAGAGGGCGGCCCATGGAGAGGAAAAAGAAAATGATTTTTTTGGATAAATTCAAATAGAATTAATTTGAATTTGGAAAAGTATTTGTATTTAGATTTGGTATTAATTCAAATCAATTTATTTGAATTATGATTTTGGATTTGAAGCCCTGATTTTTGGGAGGGATTTGAACTCGAAGCATTTGAATTTATTTGGTTTTCAGCTGAATTGAATCTAATAAATAGATTTGAATTTAAAAGACATTCAAATTCAAATATCCACTTAAATAACCATAAAAACAAATCAAACCCAGATGCATATGATCATCGTTTTGTAGGGATTAATTTAGAAATTAATTTGGTGCTTTTTGGAATACTTAGCCAAAATAATATATTTAAATATACACACGCAAGCATATACATATATTCAAATATATACTTCCTCAATTTTAAGTTGGTTTAAATAATTGATTTTGTTAATGAGAAAAGTTTGCTATAATCTGAATGCTTCTTTGCGTTCCACGTAGCTTTTGCCTTTGTATGATTACTCCACTGTACTCGGCAGAACCTGACTGATGTCTTTCTAGTTTAACGAGTTCCACATCCAAGATCTTGATGGGTCTCTCCTGATACTGAAGTTCTTACCATAGATCCATGATTTCTAGGGGAACGTGTTCCTCTAGGACTCTCAATTTTTTTTTAACTACGACACATGGAATACATTGTGCTCAGACGTTTCTTCCAGAAGTGCTAACTTATGTCATTGCTCCAATATTGTTGTGTATCTCGTAAGGCCCCTCATATTTGGGTGCCAATTTTCCATGAACTTGAAATTTCCGCGCACAGGCGCACTCCAGCTGCCGGCCCGCCAGGCGCTCCGCGGCGTCCGCGCACAGGCGCACTCCTGTCGCCGGCCCGCCAGGCGCTCCGCAGCGTTCGCCCACAGGCGCACTCCAGCGCGCTGACCGTCCGCTGGTGGAGCCGTGGAGTCCGCTGGTGGAGCTATTTTTGGCCAGGAGCTCGTGTGCGCGGTGTCATTGGTCGGTGCTCCTGCTCCAACCTCCAGAGCGGCAACAAGCCAGCAATTGAGCGGCAGCCGGTAGCAGTCAGCAGAGGCCTGAACTGCCGACTCCCTCCCGACCCCCCTTCTCCAGGAAACTCGGGATGCTACCAACTGGAGAAGCCCCTTCTGGCTTGAGGCCACCCGAGAAGTATCTGGGTTTGGGACGCTTGCTCCTAGAGGTGCCGCCGCCGACGCCTACAGTCGATGCCAAGATCGACAACTTTACTACAGGTACACCTCCACTCCAAGTATCCAAACTCTCCAAATCTATGATGACCATCAATCCTAGCAATATATCTCTGCAGAATTGGTCATATTGCTCATGGATAGAAGATGACTTGTGACGAAGTTGCGATATTGACTATCACTGTGATGAAAATGAAATTTTAGGAAGTGTTCAGTGTTACGAAGTGTTCTAGTCACTGTGATGAAAATGAAATGATGATTTTAGGAAGTGTTCATTCGAATTCAGCTCGGCGTTGGTGTGAAATTTGCTGCACATAGATTCACATTTTAATTTTATCTGAATCAATCTTATTCCCCATGACAATGATATAATGTATTGTGTTCATTTATTTGTGTTTTTATCCAAGAATCTGTTGTGTCATCAATTTCTTTTGAAATAAGGATTCTTGTAATATCTAGCACAGGAATAAGACATTGCTCATATTCTCTAGTTCAGCTAGTAGAATTGTAAAAGTCTTTTATTGATTCTTGTATTATTGATTCTTGTCAGGACCAAAGAGAAAGGCAAACAATGTTCAAAGTGTTAGTTCGAGTGTACATCTCGGTGTGTCAGCATCATCTTCAACACCTGCAGTTGAGAGGGTTTCTATTGGCACCGATGGCAGTGGCACACATACACAAGAGCAGGGTGATGATGTAGCTCCAAATCCTAATGTTGTTATTGTTGATGATAGGCCAGAATCTCAGACAACTGCAAAGCGGCAGAAGAAGTGCACATCTGATGTCTGACGGTACTTTACCAAGACAATAGAGATAGTAGAGGGGGATGGGAAGAAGTATGAGCAATGCTGGGGATATTGCAACTTTCCAAATTGCAAGACCAAATATAGGGCTGAGAGCTATCATGGAACATCTGGATTTTGGAACCATTTGAAGTTAGCTCATAGTATAGTAAAAAGGCAGAAACAACTCAAAGTGGAAAAGGATCATGGAAAAGACATTACTGTTGTTGAGCCTTACAGGTATGATCAGGAAGCTAGTCTCAAGAAATTGTATTTGGCAATAATCATGCATGAGTATCCTTTCAATATAGTTGAGCATGATTACTTTGTTGAGTTTATTAAATCATTGCGTCCTAACTTTCCAATCAATTCTCGTGTCACTGTTAGAAAGGAAATCATGGACATATATTTGGAAGAAAAGGATAAACTGTATGCACAATTTAAAAATGTTCATTGCCGCTTTAGTGCAACTATGGACATGTGGACATCATGTCAAAACAAATCATACATGTGTGTCACCATTCATTGGATAGATGATGATTGGCATATTCAGAAGAGAATTGCGGGTTTCTTTCATGTAGAAGGACGACATACTGGTAAGAAGTTGGCACAGACCTTCTCTAAACTTATGGTCAAGTGGTACATTGAGAAGAAATTGTTTGCATTAACTTTGGACAATGCTAGTGCAAATGAAGTGGCAGTCAACGACATAATTACTAATCTCAACGATGTTCATGCTTCTTTAGTTTGTGATGGTATATTTTTTCATGTGAGATGTGCCTGCCACATACTCAATTTGGTTGCTAGAGATGGTATAAGTGTAATTCAAAAACAATTGAGAAGATTAAAGCACTTATTCTAGCTGTAAAGGGCTCTCTGTTGCAGCGGGAGGAACTCATGAAGCGTGCCACTGAGTGTGGGTTGGATACAACGAAGGGTCTCTCACTTGATGTTTCAACTAGGTGGAATTCAACCTATCTGATGCTAAGGGATGCCTTGTACTACAAGCCTGCTTTTGTGAGGCTTAAGTCCTCGAATCGCCGTAGGTATGAGAAAATTTCTCCATCTTCTGATGAATGGAACATGGCTATAACTATTTTTTGGTGCTTGATGAAATTCTATGATCTTACTAAACTTCTCTCTGGTACTTCATATCTAACTGCAAATATGTTTTATAAAGGTTTCTGTGAGATAAAGGAATTGCTTGATAAATGGAAAGTTAGTGGAAAATTCATTATTAGTGAAATAGCAACTGTTATGCATACAAAGTTTGAGAAATATTGGAACAAGTCTAGTACTGCTCTTGCAGTGGCATGCTTTCTTGATCCTAGATACAAGAAAAAGCTTGTAGAATTTTACATGAGAAAGTTCTATGGTGGTTTGTATCAAGTTCACTTTGAAGAGTTTGTTAGTGTTGTAAAGAAGGTGTATCAATTTTACGCTAGTTCTGCACCTATATCTTCAAAGGCAAAGAGTAATGTGAATGAACCTACAAACCCAGTAGATGAGATCATGGGAAATAGAAATGATGAACTTGAAAGCTTCTTATATGATGATTGTGGCCCTAATAGAGATGACCTAAGTGAGTTGGAGAAATACATGGCAGAGCCACTTTTGAAGCAGAGCCAATTTGACATTTTAGCATATTGAAAGAACCATACAGAAGATTACCCTATTATTTCACAAATTGCCCGTGATATGATGGCCATACAAGTGTCAACGGTTGCTTCAGAGTCTGCTTTTAGTGCTGGTGGCCGTGTCATTGATCCTTATCGCAGTCGTCTTGATCCTGAGATGGTACAAGCATTAATTTGCACCAAAGATTGGGTAGTTGCAGCAAGAAAAGGTGATAATTTAAATAGTTTACCATTTATAATTTTGCAATAATTGGTTATTTTCTTTGACTGATGTATGTGTCTTTGTTTGATTTTTTAGATTCCAAGAATTTTTCTTCTATTGTAGATGATCTCGAGGTTCTAGAGATCATTTCTAATAAACTGATGCATGAGATACTTACCGTACTTATGCTATCCTCTCATTGTACAAGGCTGAAGGTGCATAGAATCTCTTAGTCGTTGTGATGCATGGATGTCCGAAGCTGATCACACACTCTCTCTCTAGCTTTGCTCTTTTTTGTTGTTCTCTTAACTACAAATATGCAATGCTATAACTCTATAATTTTAGGCCTTTAGCAATTAGCAAGTTATTTTTCTTCATGTACATCCTATCTAAATTGTCCTCTTTCCATACATTGCAAAATTGCAGGAGAAAGAAGAAGAAATAGCAAGTGATCCAGATGTGATGAATGATTATGACCAGCTGTAGGCCGAGAATGATTGAAGAATGTTTATGTTCGTGTTTTGTTGTCCTATTAATGTCATATGTTGACGTCGTGGTGGACTAGTGGTTCAGTGTTATTATGTTAAGATTTTGTGTAGTTGTATGAATATTTGTACTATTGTTCACTTATGTATCTGTTTGAGACTTATTGCTTGTGTGGTTAAACTTATACATGTCGTCATTATATTGTATCACATGTTATCTCACCAAGCATGGATAATATATTTATTGTAGTCATGTTAAACTTATACATGTTGACATGTCTTGATGGTTTTATGGGTTCTTGTTTTCGTTGTGTTTTTCGAATTCCGGCCGATACTGGTCTTTTCCCTATTGGATTGGTTCGTTTTCAACCCTCCGATTATGTCCCGACCGTTTCCATTCTCGTCTATTCCGCTTTCGTTTCCATCCAGCTGAGAAAATGTGAAAGTAAAAACGGTTAGAGAATTTTTCCAACCGTTTCCGTCCATTTTTATCCCTAGCACATCCAACGATAAAATACTGGCTCCATCACTGGGGAAAGCTAAGGCAAAGGATGGTGGTGAGGAGCTGCTTGATTTTTCTGCAACGTTATCCTCGGATCTTGTTGTGTACTAGGTGATTGGAGCATCAGGAGGGACACCAGGCCACCTCGTGTGCCTCGTGTGTATATATTAATAAGTGGTAGGGTGAGCACATGAGTTGTTGGTATGTACAATACGCTCATTCCATCATCCACATAATTTATTTATTTATTTATTTCTTAGAGAGCACCATCTACGCTGAACGGATGTGGTAGACGTACCATTTCATGTGTATCTTGTGTATACTAGTGGAGATTGGCGCGCCATCGCGCGCCACGAGGAAATAACGGTGCCAGTAGAAAGGAGGGGTTGAGCGTGATAATAATCAGTATTGTAACGTAAATATTGATTATTGGAGTAATGTTGTATGATATCTAGTTGTAAGAGCATGGTATTGTGAATCTTGAATTTTGTAGGGTGGAGTAAGATATATTACAGAGGGAGGATGATGTGTTCAAAAATACAACAAAGCGTTTATTTACAGTATGGTGGGATTATAAAGTTTGGGATGTAGATTAGGGAATTAAACACCCATAGAATAATACATAGATTTTACATGTATACGGTAGTAATTGGATTCGGCGGTGATATGATGAAGTTATCATCCTTGGCTTGCCGAACCAAATGGGTAAACACCATGGTCATGGAAGATTGCTGCTCCTGTTTGAAGGCTTTTATCAACTTCTTTCATGGCTGACTTGATATGTTTGATAAGAAATAATACATACACCTGTGAAGTTACTTGAGAATTGCAGAATCTGTTGCAAAATACATTAGTCTTGAATAGATTAGAAGTTATTGTAAGCTTGTTTATAGGTAATGCAAAAAGATTTCAATGAGCGGTCATCTCGGTAGTTTTGTATGTTGGTGTCTTCAAGATAAGATGCCGATTGAGTATTGCACGGCTGTTAACACGTGAGGTTCGAGTCTATGTGACAGTGGGTGTATAGTAAATCAGAGGATCCGTGTTTTTGAAGATATAGATATACCATGAGATAGATGATCGCTCACTGCGAAGTTCAAGATATACATATACCGTGTGTCAGGCTTAGGACAGTGCTAAGCCGGTATACCTGGCCCTGTGGGGGATAGATGATTATGATTTACAGCACGGGGAGACCCGCATGTGGACGCGACGGATCCATTTGCTCCACGTACTGCTGTTATTGTATTTTGGCATGGGAAGTTGACCTGGAATCATCATCTAATTAAGCATAAAGTTTGGAGTGAGAGTGATAATGGTCATGTCATGGAGATCTGGATACATAGATATATTTTTTGTGTGTGATGATATATATAATGTGAGCTGAAAAGTAGTAAATGTAAATGGTTGACAAAAGGTATGTAAAGGGGTAGGTAAAACATAGAAAGGAAGAAAACTAATCTGTGTTATGTGGGTTAACAGAGTTAGCGTTTGTAATTGAATATGCATAAAGATGAGAATATGCTTGGTAAAACTGCTTTATGTTTGCAAAGGAGGCATGAGATGGATTCCGTAGAGATTGTATCAGGTGTTTAATATGTAAAAGCATAGTGTTGATTTTGAACCGCTAGTAAGAAAGATACATGTTGAGAAGGTGTAGGGTTGTAACTCTTTACTAAAGCTGTAAGTATATGTTGCGAATTTGTGTATATATATATTGCTTGGTTAGCCTACTATTTATTACCGAGTGTTTGTTTTTTTGTGCGGTGGATAATAGTGGAATGCTAATGGAGAACAGAGGTTACGTTAGAAGGTAGGAAAGCAGTAAATAGAGTAATCGTATTAACGATAATAGATGTTAGTCTAGTGGCAGATTAAATATGTAGTGGCGTTATTTGATAAAAGGGAGGATCGTATGTTTTGAGATGGCAAGATATAGGAGGTGAAGAGAGGGGATTGGTTGAGTGAACTTATGTGTTAGTAAGCAGTGGTAAACAACGTACTGTCTTCTAGAGGGAATACTGGGTGTATGACATAGATATACATAAGGTATTTATAGAGTGTTGTAGGTAGGGAAGTAGAGAAGAAGTACGTACCTGCCGAGGTGAAGGCCTGAAAAAAAAAATGCTGTCTAAGATGGTAGACAAAGGGAGCGCAGAATATATATTTGATTCTACTATGTTGAGACGTAGACATCAACGGTTATGTTAGAAGCAAGGGACAAATATGAGTATGTGGTGCAAAAAAGAGTAATATAATTAAAGAAAGAGGTGTATAGCATAGTGGTAAGAAAAAAAATCTGAGAAGTAGCAGTTGGAAATCCAATGTGGGATTTGGCTGAAAGGTGAAGGCGGTATTCTATCAGTATCATGGTTGTCTTAGCACTGTGATAAAAGGCAAGTGGCATGACTGGTTAATTTTCTTGGTTGAAGGTAATAAAATAGAACGTATTGCAGTAATCTAAGATGGTACAGCAAAAGTAGTTATAGTAGGTTGACCAGGTATTTACAACTGGTATTGTTGAAAAGGGGGTGAGTGTGCTTAGAGGACGAGATGCATCACACAGGCAGGAGGTGCTATAGTGGAGGGGTAATGTCTACGACGGTTATATGTACAGAGGTTCATCGGTAGCAGGTTCGAGGCTAGAGTCATATTCACAGCAAAATAAAAACGTAGCCTATTAAGTTTGCTGGCACAACCAGGAAGGAACCAAGGTAGATTCCTGTGTTGTGAAGTCTTGAGTTATCCATATTGGTACAAAAAGGTCCAGAGGCGGGGTTTGTCAATCTGAAATAATAAAGAAAGAACCAGTAAGAAAGAAGAGCAGGTATTAGAAGAGTAGAAGTAATAGAAGTAGTAAAGGTAGGATTAATAGCAGCAGTGAAGGTGTTGAAAGCAAGAGGAATTACAGGTAGCTATTTCTTTGAGGAAGCTTGGGAACTTCTGTTAAGTTGATGGATCACCGTGGGGAATATCAGAATGAGCAGCAGCATGGGAACGAAGTGTAGATCTTAACATAAAGAAAGTAAGGATTGAATGGTCAAGATGTAAAAATAACAGGTTTAAATAGTTTATAATATAAATTGTGAGGGTAGTAGTTATTGAGAGTTTTGGAGAGCACTGACCTAGTGGTAGGGTGTAAATGGGTTTCCAAACTATCAGCATCAGGGAGAATGTGCTTGGATGTATCCTACAGTAAAACGTAGCTTATTTTGAAAGCGAAATAATGACATTTAGACATTTGGATAGCCGGCAAGTAAAGTATCATAAGTATAATTAGGCTGGCAGTGGCTGGGTGTGTACACATTTGTTGAAAACAGAAGAGGTTTAGACGTAGATGTCAAGGGAATGAAGGAACTGAGTGAAGTATAATTAACCTGACCACTTGTATCTGTATGCAAGGATAAACGCCTGCGTACATCTCTTCTTTCTTTGGTATCAACAGGGTGATCACTAGATCTTGGGACATGCAAAAACAGAACGATGGTAAAGTGTAGAGTAAGCGAGTAGGTATTCCAAAGAGTAGAATATGCTTAGTGTACTTACGGAGGAGGTTGCTTGTTTTTCAGGGTGGCAACATTTGGGGATGTTGCTGGTGGTGGAGTATGCTTGATGTTGTGGTAGAGAAAGCAAATATCAGTAGAAGGTATATGATAAGATACAAAATAGGAGGTAACCAGGTGAATAGAAAAGATTAAGGATTTAAGTACCTCAGATAATTCAGAAATCTCATCCTGCGGATTTTTGTGTGATTCTGAAAAATCAGATGAGGATCCAATTGCTAAAACTGATTTCTGTTTGTCATGAAGGGATAAACTGGTGGACCTCCTGATTGTTGGAACGGTAGTTTGCCGACTGTATGCACAATTAACGTGTTTCACTTCGTATGATCGCTGGGGTTTCTCGAAACATTTGCTGGTGACGTTCACTGTGAACTGGTATTTTTGCGAAACCAGCGAGGCTATTTCACTTGGAATTGTGTCAATGGAGCGGCAGGATCTGAGTAATACCTTCACGTCTTTATGAACAAGGCGACGACCCATGTCACCAAAGAGGACAAATTCTGCTTCATCTGTGCCATCAGTTCCTATTAAGCATATCTTATATCTGCAGTAAAGATATGGTATGAGTGAATGTATGTGTATACTATATTATTCAAATATGGTATGCAAAATTGGTAGAAGGTGTACATCTGTATAGTAAGGAAGCATTACTTGAATTTAGACCCTGTGCATTTGCAATGTGGACATTTGTATCCACTTCCGTCAGGGAGCGCAGTTTTGCTGCACCGATTGCATGATGGAAAAAACCAGGATATAGATGGATCGATCCGGCAAATAGTAATGGTGCATCGGAAGCCTTGAGGCTGCAATAAAAGATATGGTAATGGATCATGTTGTAGTACATGTTGGATAAGGCACTGAATGATCAATTGAAGTTAAAACTGGTAGTATACTTAACTGGGAAGTCGTATGGACTGATACTAAACATCGCCTCTAAAGTTTTCTGTTCTGGTTCAGCAGGTGGGAGCTGGGGAATAGGAGGCTGCTGATCCATTGCGGCGTGTTGCACAGGCTGGAAACTACCGTGGAGGCTATTGGGGTGTAGAGGGGGAATGAAGTAATTAATTGAGGAGAATGTAGTTGCATAAAAGAATAAATAGCACAATATGGAATAGTATGAAATAAAAGAGGTATGACTATGGTAGGTAAACAATACTTTGCTAGGACAGTGTGAGCTTCAGGGAGATTAGGATTTATGTACCACCGGCAAGCTGTATTACCACTTAGCGAATGTTCGCCTATAATGGGAAATCACATGCATGGTATTAAGTTTTTTTTGTAAAAAAAGGGTATGGTAATGGGATATGAAGAGAGAACAATGGAAAGTTGTTAAGGGACAGACCTCTGTAAGATTTCATAAGAAGTCCAACAAAGATAGCCACAACTGGTTCTTTTTGGCCAATTGTGTATATTTCATCAGCATTAAATTCAGAAGCTCTTTGTCCCCAAAGATACAGTTTGATCTCATAGTTGCTAAAATGGAACGGGATAAATTAGAACTGAAGAACTTTAGAGGAATATTAAAAATTTGGTTCGAACAGTAGGAGAAGACAGTAGTCATGGAGAAAAGAATGCAGATTATAGTTTACCTGTTGTCTCTCAATGTGATAGCCCTTCGGGTTGTGGGTTTGCTTTGATTAGCTAGCTGGAGTGTGGTTGTATCAGCAACCTCAGTGATTAAACCAATAACATCTGCAAGATAAAAGCAAGGATTGAGCAGAATAGTAGCAGAATGTTGGGTAATTAGCGGTGTAGGAAGCAAGTGATAAATAGATTGTGAAATAGGTATGTACCAATAAAGTGCCTGGTCTCCCCAACAAGCGTAGGCAAATCAGAGAATCGCGTTAGACTATAGGTGTATAGCGGAATGGTAGATTGGTGGCCACTGTTCTCTTCAATCAAGGTATGACAGGTAATTTCGATCATAAATTCTGAGTCAACAGGTCTGTAAGAGGGTTTTGATTTGAGCACCCTGAATCTCTTTAGGGTGTATACCTTCCCTTCAGCGAGCAAAGCTTTCTTGTCTTTGATATTGTCCGAGGCAATTTCAGCGTACATACCAGTCCCCTAAAATAGGTGAAGATACATAATTAGAATAGCAAATAGGGAGCAACGAATGGTAAACGGAGTATACATCTGTAATAGCAAAGTAGGTTAACTGTGTACTACCTCAGCATCCAAGAGCACAAGGTCAATATGTCGTATATCACCATCATTAGATCCTCCACGATATTCCCACATTCTTGAGACTCGGGTACAGACAACCCAGTGTCTACTCCGGGGGTGTATATCTTTGAGCATAGAGGTTGACATCTGTTCTTGGATATACAAAGGTAAAACTAAATAGGCAGCACAGGATGATTAGCACCATGCGCTGCCACAGGGAATCAAGAGAAGCAAGGAGATGGAAAAATAGAAACAGAATAATAAAGTGTTTTTTTTTTGGCTCTTTTCTGGATAAGAGTGTGGGAATATAGCCAATAGGTATAGAATTGAAGAATTTGTCAATATGAAAAATCTGAATTACGCCAAAAGAGAGTACACATGTAGGGAGCTAGGTTAATGGAGGGGTACAGTATTGAAAAGCGAAAGGTAAATGTATATGCATCACAGACGAAGGGGTAGATGAAGGGGTAAAAAGGGTTATGGACATACTGGAAGTAGATACAATGTATAATAAAGGGAAGGAAACTACTGCAAAGATGAAAAGATTTCAGTGTAGACTATGTTTTTAGTTTTGGAGGCACAGGAACCATCTTCATTCTCAATTAGAATTTTAAGGCCTTTTCTTGACGTCACTCGGGAGACGGCTACATATAGTTGGCCATGCGTAAATATAGGGTTCTTTAGGTAGACACCAACATTATCTAGCGATTGGCCTTGGCTCTTATTTATAGTCATAGCATAACACAGTTTAACAGGGAACTGACGGCGCTGCAGTGTAAATGGCATTTTGTTTTTTTGTGATGACAGCACTATCCTAGGAATATAAACAGTCTGGCCTGTATTTGTCCCTGTTATAATAACCGCTTCAATCACTAAGTCACCAAGGTTTGTAATTATGAGTCGTGTTCCATTGCACAATCCTTCTGTTTGGCTAAGGTTACGTAATAACATAATAGGTACATTTTTTTTTAAGAACAAGACGATGCTGTGGGAAATTGGCTAGTTTAAGCGAGTTGAGGAACTCGACAGGATATAGTAAATCTGCATCTCCGAATGTGTCTGTCGATTTACAGATTGTATCACAACTTAAGTATTCCTTTTCATTGCCTGGTTGGGGTTAATACAGCACGTTTACATAAATACGATGGATCAGCAAAGTTTGATTTGAAATTTGGGTAGACAGAAGAAACAATCGAAGCAATTCGATCATGATCAATATCGATTAATAAATCAGGTGGTATATCTATCCTGACTGGTTCGGTATCAGCACCGTGTGTATCAGTACGTAGTTTTCCCTCACCGAGGTCAAGGACCCATTTGCTAAACTCAGCGATCTCAGACTGAGCATCATGACTAAGATCAGGAGAGAATAATCTCATATTAGTCTGAAGTGTGAGTACTTTTACATGGTGCCATAATGGAGAATTAGTAATCGAAGCATTTACTATTTCAGCTCTAGTGCCACCTTCTATGACAGGAAGAATCTGTCTTAAATCGCCACCGAGTACAACAACTTTACCACCGAAGACAATGCTGGTTGCGTCAGGGTTGTCGACAGATATGATGTCACGGAAAGTTCTATCTAATGTCTCAAAACATTTTCTATGTGTCATAAGAGCTTCATCCCAAATTACTAATGATGTCTTAGTAATTAAATCAGCTAGCATGGTGCCTCGTTTGATATCGCAAACTGTAGTAGAGTCAATACTAAGTGGGATTTTAAAACGGGAATGAGCAGTTCGACCACCTGGTAAAAGAAGAGCAGCTACACCAGAGGATGCAACAGTGAGGACTATCCTTGCTTGTGCTCTTAAAGATGTAACAATTGCATTCCATAGAAAAGTTTTACCAGTGCCACCAAAACCAGAAACAAAGAAAAACCCAGGTTTGTCATCAGACACAGGTAACAATCTCTGTGAAAGCCCGTAGTTGTTCAGGATTTAAACGGCTATACAATGATGGAGCTTCTATCTCCAGTTCAGGCAGATTGTAAGACATTTCATCATCTATCAATCTGTTTGAACAAAATGCTGAATTGTAGTCGATTTTAGCAGGAAGGTTGAAATCTTGTATATTTGAACCACGTCTACTAAATAATAGAGAGATTTCATCAAGCACCATGTCTTTTAATTCATTTAAAGGAAGAACGAAATTCTGATTACGCACAACTTGGTTCATACGACGCTGGATATCGTCTCCCAAGTAGAACCATATGTTTTCAAAAAAAGAATATTCATCTTTGATATCACAAAATAGAAGCATAGTGACAAAAAGTTGTCTAAGCTGGCTGGAGGAACCCCATGTAGCAGCCTCGTTAAAAGCAGCAAGCCATTCAGAATCGTCGCCTAGAAGACCACGGGCAGCACACGCTTCTTTGAAAGTTCTATAAACTATTTCGTTGTACGTTCTAAGATCTGCGTAGCTCTTTGCTCCTTTCACAATCATTAGCAACATTCGTAAGAAATAACGTTCACCAGCACTTGGATGCACAAAGTATAACCGGCCTATCTTACAACCATGGAGCCTTTCACGCCACATTCTATCTGTGTCATCCCATGTAAATTTAGCGGGGAATTCACAGTAAGTCATGGTATGGCCTTGTGGGTATGTTTGATTAGCAATAAACCACTCAGTCAGCATGGTTTGCTTAAATCGGTCGTTTCTGACAATGTTAGACAAGTTGTCTGTTTATCTATAGGTGACATAGTTTTCGTTAGGTAAATGTACAGGCAGCCTCTCTACAGCTGGAACATGCGCATGTATATCATAGCCAAAAATGTGCCAACACGCATCCTGCTCACAAATATACCGACAATCTAAATACTCTTTGACCTCATTGATAGTTTTTGTTGTGGGATCAAACAGTGCGGCTTCATTTGTTCTTATTCGTTCAAGATAAATTTTTGCACAATCAGGTCCTTTTGTTACATATTTAAACAGATATTTTAAAACATGAGTTTTGTTACAAAATTTAACATTTATATGAGCCTGAAATTTCTTTAGAATAGGTATGTTGTAGGGGACTACCCATCGGTTATCTAAAGCAACTCTGCCTTTTTTAATATATCTTCCATTTTGAGGACGTTTATACAAAGCGAATCCTTGATCATCAATTCTTGTTTTGTCAGAAAAAGATTTTGGATAACCTTTAGAACATACACCATTTTCATGCATGAGCAGCTTGGGTCATCTGGTCCACATGGACCATGCATCATGTGCTCTGCAACGAGAGCATAACCAAGAGGATCAACCTCTGGGTTTGGAATTTCAGCACTGATAAACGAATCTATGATGTCTGCTGTAGGAACTGATGTGTCGAGGCGAAGCCATATAAGAACATGCGAGTGCGGCAGTCCACGTTTTTGGAATTCAACGACGTGCAGCACTACCAAAACACGACAAGGGGAATCGCACGTGAGTTAATAAAATAGGTAAGAAGAGTATAGAACACAAAGGTAAGAAGGGAAGTGAATATAGTAACAAGAAAGGATGTATAGAAGAACACAAGAGGTAACACACCTGCGTTAATGGGTCCAAAGGCTGAGCCATCCTTGATATCTGCTAAAAGGTCCTGTAATTTCATATGGTAGACTCTAACAACAAGGTCATATCTATCTGTGTACTTTTGGCCTGGCTCAAGTCTAAGAGCCTCAGCAATTTCGGGCCACTTTGGATTTGATGTGAAGGTTAAAAAGATGTCAGTAGGACCGTAGACTCTAGTTATTGCGACTGCATAATGGAAATTCTGAACCATATATCGTCTACCACCAGTGTGGCTTGCAGGAAGGTATGTACGTTTCCCAACAGCATCACCGTCTATACAACCGCCGGCTACAGCATCTACGAGCCCTTGGAAATGATCCGCTCTAAGTTTTGGCTGGTTGTCAACGATCCACTGTAGTCTACACTCGTCAATAGAAGCTCGGGCATCAACTTTGGCTTGCGAAGAGAGTCTACCATAGCATAGATATGGATTTGGCTGGTCTTTTCTGTAATGGAACCAATATCGATAGTAATCTTGCATAGTCATTTTATTTCGAGTATTTGATCTTGTTAGGTTGGCGCCAACATAGGGAACACCAACTTGGAAACCACGTTCACCATAAGGGAATAGAAGCGGGTATTGCAAAGCCATAAGGGCAGGATGCAACACTGATATTCGATGAAGGGTATCATCAGAAGAATGAACTATTATATCACGTTTGTAGGTCTCAAGAGAAAAATCACCAACAACCAACAAAGCTAGCTCATTACACGTCGGCAAATTGTACTGAACAGGATCGCCTTCACGAGCTCCAATAATTCTAATAGCCACATTTTCTTCATCATGGTCCTTTAATCGATCTTTTGCCATTCTAAATGTCTTAACCAAAGGGTTATGGTCATCCAACATCTGCAACAGTCCGTGAATTATATTTCTATCTAAGTCAGCTTCTAACCTCTCAGATGTATCTAATGCATGAATTCGATTTGTTATTTCATTTTCAATATCATAAATGTACAGCTCGACGAACTGCGGAGGCTCGCCGGCTGATGGAAGCAAAGATCCAATACGATGGTGGATCTAACCATTGATACGAAATACATATGGTCCTCGAGATCTATTTATAGCGTGGTCTATTTTGGCACCCATTGAAGTGAAGGCAAATAAACAGTTATATTGGCGAATATGTCTAAGGAAATTTTTGCATCGAGTATTGCCATTGAATTTGGTAAGATTTCGAAGGTACGATGGTGGGTCTTTAAATGGGGGTATTCATACTCTCCCATCTCTGCAGCAAAGGTTATACGCTGGTGTAGAACCTCTAGCAGAGGTGGATCCTCGTACTCTTTCAGGATACCAAAACAATGCATGGCAATGTTGACACTCGAAATCAGGCGAACCATAGTATGATCTTTCCGGATAAGATTCTGACAGATAAGAAAAGGGACAGGGGAAGGCAGTGAGGGAAAGTATAGAAGACTAAATACGGAGGAATACATGTAGGTACCATGGTGTATATACCTCTAAGGTAATCAATGTATTGCTGTGTAAAGCTTGCATACACATCAGTTATAACACAGCCTTCGGTTGGACCTACGGTTTATCAGGGAATTGAAAAGCATCATTTACTATCCACTTATGAATCTTAAGGGGGGAAACCGTCGGTTGGATAAGTAAATACCTGTCAATCTGTGCCGTTTGAGCCTAAATAACCTGAGGCGCTTATGGCGATTCTCTCTGGCTACATCTGATGCTATAGTGGGTAGAACGATCTCTCCTATTCCCGTTTTAAAAAACATGGGGTTCCGAACGCGTCATCAGCACAGGAACATAGGAACCATGAGGAATGTAGGACAACTAAAATAAATATACATACTTGGTCTCTTACATGAACCTCGGGCCATTGGAAACGCCAGGTTTTTTTCTACGGGTTATAAGGAAACGTGAAAGGGAGGGAAAACCCAAAGAAGATGTAAAATGAAGTAGGAAAACAAGGTAAATAAAGGCCGCTCTAAAAACAATCATAGCAGACTAAATTGTAGGAGGAAAATAGGAGATTGACACAATCAGCTGATTGGAACAACGTATGTCTTTAATCAGTAAACGAGGAATAGATATTACACTGGGAAGAATAGTATGCAACAAACGAGGGGGAGCATGGCACTTGGGTGAACTCACATTATAAGAGGGAAAAGGTCAGCCATGAGAAGCCAGCGAAGTTCATTTATGTCGGAGGGAGATAGAACCTGGCCACAAATGAATGGGCCAACAGAGCTGAGCCGACGTATTGCACTGGCGGCTATCTGGACAGCTGACTGTGCTACTCTTCTATAATACAAAAGACCTTGGTAGCTATAATTGAGGACAACAAACCCATACAGCATCTGTAGGAAGGTAACAGCTTGGAATGCCATCTGCTCATAAGGGGCCATATACGTGATGTGAGGAGAACTCCAAAAGAACACATGGCGAGGAGCAGCGGCTACATCAAACAGTGGCATCTCTATCTCTACGCCAGCCAAAACAGACCCATCATGACCGACCTCACATAGGTAAGAAATAGAGACTGAGTCGCATCGACTAACTACAGCTTGTAACAACGAAACATAAGACGCCCCAACCACAAACATTCTAAACTAAAAATCTGAAGTTGGCACCTACGCGATGGGGGAAAAACACACAGGGAAAGTGGGGGGGGCGGTGGCAAAAGAGGGAGAAAAAAGACAAGGAGGGAAGAAAAGAAAGCCGCGAAAAATAAAGTTGTTTGTTAGAGCGAGCTTCATAACAACTATCATATGTAATAAACAAGCATAAATCACTAATAAGGATATAGATAGATAGGTGGCTACGATATATTACCTTGATCACAATAGATTAAACCGCGTAATCCCAGAAGTAAGTGAGGAAATCAAAAGCTCCAGAAAGCACAAGGTAGATTAACTACACAGAGCAGCAATAGGGATGAACCTTCAGATGCCAACCCTGTAGAAGAGGTGACACAAAAGATTACTGTCCACAAACAAATTTAATAGAAAAGATGTAGGCAAGCAACATCAATCGGCAACAAACAGATGACAAAAGTACATTAGAAGCTGGCAAATCACAGACAAAGAACTAACAATGAGCAACAGAGAAGAGGCAACAATGAAGATCACTTGCTATAAAGAAGTTTAACACAAAAGATGGATCAAAAGATGTAGGCAAGCAGGATCAATTGGCAACAAACAGGTCACAAAAATTGCATTAGAAGGTGACAAATCACAGACAAGGAACTAATGGTGAGCAACAGAGAATTTGTAGCATTGTTCGAACATTTGTGTAGACTACATAAAAGAGCATTCTGTTACCTAAATAGCAACCTAAACAATGTGACAAAGCAGGATCAATCGTCAACAAACAGGTCACAAAAATGCATTAGAAGGTGACAAATCACAGACAAGGAACTAATGGTGAGCAACAGAGAATTTCTAGCATTTTTTGAGAATTTGTGTAGACTACATAAAAGAGGATTCTGTTATCTAAATAGCAATCTAAACAATGTGACAAGCTGGGTAATATCCAGGAAAGTCGTCAACAAATAGATCAAAAAATGGATTAGAAGATGACAAATCACAAACAAGGAACTAAGAGTGAGCAATAGTGAATTTCTAGCATTCTTTGAACATTTGTGTAGACTACATAAAAGAGGATTCTGTTATCTAAATAGCAACCTAAACAATGTGACAAGCTGGGTAATATTCAGGAAAGTCGTCAACAAACAGGTCACAAAAATAGATTAGAAGATGACAAATCACAGACAAGGAACTAACAGTCAGCAACAGAGAATTTCTAGCATTCTTCGAACATTTGTGTAGACTACATAAAACAGGATTCTGTTATCTAAATAGCAACCTAAACAATGTGACAAGCTGAGTAATATCCAGGGAAAAGGATGCTTGTGTATGAACCAACAGGTAACCAAAATTGAAACACAATACATAAAGAATGAAGCTCTACATCACCTTGATTGTAACTGTTTAAGCCGCAAGAAGAAGCACCAGAATTAGATTAAGAAATGAGATCACCCAGAAACGACAAGGTGGAAAAGCCACAGAGAACATACAGAGGCAGGACCTCTACATACCGAATCTACAAAATTAGCAACAAGGAAAGTTAGCAATCATCGACAAATTCAACGTAAAAGACAGGCTGAAAAAATGGAAATATGAAAATCGATGGCTACCAGGTATGTGGTAACAACGCATCAGAAGAAAAATAAAATTACCGACAACAAACGCTGGGAGAAGCAATGGGTAGCCTTTCCTAACTTGCAAAGGGCATGTGAATCTAATGAAACCGTATTCTCTAATGCAAGTAGCAATCTAAGCAGGACACAAGCTGGCGTCCTCTGGAAAGAAGGGTGCTTGTGCATATAGCGTGATGTAATCACATTATAATTCGCTAAGCAAATGAAAAACTTCTAATAAATCTGCAAGAAAGAATAGAGGGTGCACTAAACGTTTAAGGTACCGAACATCTGCAATAACAAAACTCACCTACATAACGAAACCACATGACCGCTAACCCAGACTAACAGAGCAGAACCAAGATGGTGGAGCACCGCATATACATAACAATGGAATCAACGTAGGTAATTAAGCAACATAAGCTCTAACACAGGCTCCTAAAGCAGCGTGCGCCGGCTACACATGGAGGTATGAAAACACAGGGGGGAACCATGACAAGGAGACCGTGAGAACAGACAGGATTATCAACATTCAATCGGTAACAGTAACCAGATAACAAACAAGGAATCCATATTCTATGAGCCGAAGATATATATCCATAAAAGGAATAAAAGAACTAACCTTCAGAGTAGACCAGTGGCCGGCGTATACCCAAATGATCAGAGACGGTACAAGCATCCACACTAACATTAGAACACAGCAAAAAAACCGAACGGCTAAGAAAGAAAACAAAAAAAGCCCGGGAGTAAAAAATAGCTAGAAACAACACTAATCCCTGCCCACGCCTTGCATACCTGCCGCCGGGTGCAAAAGACGTGGACGAACCCGTAGCACAATACAGCAGGAACGAACAGAGCTGTAAGATGAAAAGCACCGATCTCCGGAGCTGGAACGGGTCAAAAAGAAAAGGAAACAACGAACGAAAATTACAGCCCGAACTATAGACAGCGCAAACCGTAGGAATAAAGCAAAAAGAAGGACGGTCAAAACGGCAGGGAAGAAGAAATCCAAGAAACAAAGTTTAGGATTTTCTCGTTAAATAAATGTGAATGAGAAAAAAAAAGGTGAACAAAGAAGTAAGGAATAAACTTAAAAGAAACATGGACAAAATGTCGGCACAAAACAGATCCAAAAAGACAGAGGTTAATGAACACTCACACAACAAAGGTAAAAAATAAATTAAAAAGAAACATGGACAAACCTCCGGCATAGAACGGAGTTAAAAAGATGCAGCTAACAAATATACCGAAAGCAACGACGGCAAAAACGACGGGCCCGGGTGGAAAAGACGTGGACGAACCCGTAGCACAATACAGCAGGAACGAACAGAGCTGTAAGATGAAAAGCACCGATCTCCGGAGCTGGAACGGGTCAAAAAAAAAAGGAAACAACGAACAAAAATTACAGCCCGAACTATAGACAGCGCAAACCGCAGAAATAAAGCAAAAAAAGGGACGGTCAAAACGGTAGGAAAGAAGAAATCCAAGAAACAAAGTTTAGAATTTTCTCGTTAAATAAATGCGAACGAGAAAAAAAGGGTGAACAAAGAAGTAAGGAATAAACTTAAAAGAAACATGGACAAAATATCGGCACAAAACAGATCAAAAAAGACAGAGGTTAATGAACACTCACACAACAAAGGTAAAAAATAAATTAAAAAGAAACATGGACAAACCTGCGGCATAGAACGGAATTAAAAAGACGCAGCTAACAAATATACCGAAAACGCTGGGAGAGAATAAATGGAAAAAAGACCTAAAACCCAAACGCCAGGGATTCGTAGGCTGGACAAAAAGAAAGCTACCATTTTCCTATTAACAAATGCCCATCTCTTTTTTGTTTTTGGGGGAAAAAAGATCAACAAACAAGGACACAAGCAGAGTAGATCGAAGCCTAACTCAAAGCAACTGGAGACAATAGAGCCAAGAAACAAAGAAGTACTATAAATCCGAGACAAAGAACACCAGATCCGTAAAATCCAACAAATAAAGAAGTTGCACAAACCAAAGGAATAAGAAAGAAATCCACACGGCATGTACACAGCAGGAACACACAAGAAGGATCCGATCCAAACAAAAAAGATGAACATCCCCATCCAACAAGCACGCAAAGTGAACGGAAACCCACCAGAGAGGAAACTGGAAGGGGAAGCGGTAGAGCTCAGGAAGCGAGCAGTCAAGAGAACCAGCGACGGAGAAAACAAAGAGGAGGGCATTCACCAGAGAGGAAAGTGGAAGGGGAAGCGGTAGAGCTCAGGAACCGAGTAGTCAAGAGAACCAGCGACGGAGAAAACAAAGAGGAGGGTCAATCCCCCAGACGAGGCAGCGATTTTACCGACGCACGCACCCCACGCGGGCCGCAACGTACAAACGGCACGACGACACGTGGACCGCACCAGGAACAGCAATAAAGAGGAGGGCCGGGCACCTAACCGCGAGCGGGAGGCAACAGGAGACACACGATGCAAGCATCCGACGGCCGCAAGCAACGAGTCGACGTGGCCAGGTGAGGAGCTGAGAAGTTCGCGGGGAATTATGGTATAGATTATGTGGTAGAGGAGGTACGAGTTTTGTCTTGCATGTTCTTTGCGCCATCAACATTATTTATGTATTTATTCTTATAAGAGAGCACCATCTTTTCTTTATCATGGTCGAGGGAGATAAAGAAGTAAAGAGAGAAGAAGAGGAGGGTTCAGAGAAGTGAATGAGCACCTTATCCTGCTCTTTTGCATATATCACCGCTCGCAGGGATTTTGATTAATGCGCGTGATTGACCCGTGAATCGCTCGCTCATCATCCTACACGCCTCTGTAGATTATTTTTTTAGTTTCTCTCCTCGAAACACGGCTGCGTTATTTAGATAGGCAGCAGCCGTACCTGTTCGTGTCATTCACGTGAAGCTCTCTTGTCTTACTCGAGCTAGGCTAGCTTTGATTAGTAGTCCGTGGCAGCTTAACTACCAACTTGCATTGCTGGTTCTCCTCGTGTGGCACGTGCATGCACATGTAAGTACACGGTCAGACGATGATCCTGGACCCTAGCCAAATCACCTAGCAGCTCCTGCTCTATAAATACCAATGCGCGTATCCTCCGCATCATCACCAGCAGCACAACACAACACTCGAGATCATCAAGGTCTTCAGATATTGTGAGTATATCGATCCCTTTTTCTTCCGAAAGAAATTAGCTTCGTCCCTTAATTGGTCAGTATATAGGGACTATTATAGTCACAGTATTTTTGCTAGCAAGCAGTTTAGCTTTATAATCATTCAACGTCGTCTGAGAGAAAGTATAGTTTAGTTTATTTATAACGAATTAAGGAATGAATGGATGGATCTGCATGCAGCTAGCTTGCGACGATGAGCTCCGCGACGACGGAACAGGTGGAGTGCGGCGGCGGCTGTTGGATTTAATCATGAATGTGGCCCGTTGGCATGCTAGTCGTTGGCGTGGAGTCAACAGGGAGAGCGCGTCGTCAGGAGTTCAATCAAGAAGTGGCCACGGCGAGAGCGCCGGGCATGCGTGAGTGCGTGGTCAAAAATAACATGCGGTGTGCATAAGTTTGTTTCCGTTTTTAGTGGATCGTGAGATTCCATGATCCGGTTCTGCTGCTAGTATAAGTAGTATTCAGTTGTATTTCGTATGGTAAGACACTCTATTATTCAACAGAAGAAAGTAGCTCTGTCCACCCAGAAAAACTTGATTGTTCTGTTCTTGTCAATTCCTGCTATTGTTGTGTCCTCTTTGCTGCAGAAGCTTGCGATCCTGTGGCTGTCTGTCAACATCTGGTATCAGAGCGAGGTTACAATTGTATGCCCAAGTATCCCCGATTCAGTCCCATGTCGATCTTCACACAAGGAGAGTCGTCGCGGGTGAGCGGCGGCGGGCCGTTCGTGTACCCGCAGTTGACGGCAACGAACTATACCGCGTGGGTGATCCGCGTGCAAGCGATCATGGAGGATCAGGAAGTCTGGGAGGCTGTTGAGCCGGCGACCGGCACGGCCGTCGACCAGAGGAAGGACAAGAAGGCGAGGGCGCATCTTCTTCAAGCACTCCCGGAGGACCTCCTTATGCAGGTGGCGAACAAGAGAACGGCGAGGGAGGTCTGGGAGTGCCTCAAGATGAGATTCGTCGGCGCAGATCGTGTCAAGGCGGCGCGATTGCAGACGTTGAAGAGCGAATTCGACGCCCTGCGCATGAAGGAGGACGAGTCCCTGGACTTGTATGCCGGCAAGCTCACCGGCATGGCGGTCAGGTACGTGAACCTAGGCAGCACCCTCACTGACGCCGCTCTGGTGAAGAAATTGTTTGACACCGTGCCGGAGCGCTTCATCAATGTCATCGCCGGCATCGAACAATTCTACGACCTCAGTACCTTGGCGTTCGAGGAAGCCGTGGGCCGGTTGAAGGCCTACGAGGAACGCACGCGCCGCGGAGGTGGCAGCGTGAGAGCTGACGGGCAGCTCCTCCTCACTCAGGCGGAGTGGGAGGCGCGCCAGAAGAAGGTGGCGGGTGACACTTCAGGGAGAGGAAAATCACCTGACAATGGTGGGCGCGGCCGTGGGCGTGGCCGCGGTAGAGGCCGAGGCCGCGGTGGGCGCGGGAACGCGCTGGTCAAGGAGGGCACTGGTGGTGGCGTCAAAGATAAAAGCCATATCCAGTGTTTTAGTTGCCTCAAGTATGGCCACTACGCCAGCCAATGCAAGGAGCCCAAGAAGGAGGAGCAAGCTCACCATGCGCGGGCGGAAGATGTCGAACCAACGCTTATGCTCGCGGTGTCGGAGGTGCCGACGTCGCTCGAGCGGGCGCACGGGGGGCGGCGAGATGCTGTGTATCTGACTGAGGAGAAGGTCTTCCCCGAGTTGCATCTCACAGAAGACGGTGCGCTCATCCGCGACACTTGGTACCTCGACAATGGCGCGAGCAACCACATGACAGGAGATCCAGGAAAATTCAAGGATCTGGACGAGGCTGTCACCGGAAGGGTGAAATTTGGGGACGGATCCACTGTGCAGATCATGGGAAAGGGCTCAATCCTGTTTGATTGCAAGAACGGAGATCAATGGATGCTCCAGGAAGTCTACTACATCCCCAAACTTCGGAGCAATTTGGTGAGTCTCGGCCAACTCACTGAAATTGGTTACAGGGTGGTGATGGATGGGGGTGAGCTCGAAGTATTTGACAAAAGTCCCCTGAGACTGATAATGAAAGTGAAACGCTCACCAAATCGGCTCTACCGTATTGATTTGCGATTGGCGAGTCCTGTTTGCCTCCTGGCAAACTTGGAGGACCCGGCGTGGCTATGGCATGGGCGACTGGGCCATGCAAACTTCCAGGCGATGAAGATGCTTGTTGAGAAGAACATGGCAGTGGGAGTGCCACAGATAGTGCACCCAGAACAGGTATGTTATGGGTGTCTGGTGGCGAAGCAGGCACGTGCGCCGTTCCCTCGAGCGGCGCGATACCGGGCGGAGGAGCCGCTCGGACTGGTGCACGTCGACCTGTGCGGGCCGATATCTCCATCGACGGCGGCTGGCAACAAATACTTCATGCTGCTCGTTGATGACTATTCCAGGTGGATGTGTGTGTACATGCTGAAGAGCAAGGATCAAGCATGCGCTGCA
This sequence comes from Phragmites australis, assembly GCF_958298935.1. Classification (NCBI taxonomy): domain Eukaryota; kingdom Viridiplantae; phylum Streptophyta; class Magnoliopsida; order Poales; family Poaceae; genus Phragmites; species Phragmites australis. Next base: position 491,956 of record NC_084931.1, on the reverse strand, counting down.
TTTATCAAGTACAAGGCGGAGGCCGAGAACACATCTGGACACCGCGTCAAAACGCTGCGCTCTGACCGCGGTGGCGAGTTCTTGGCAGCGGCGTTCGCGGACGTATGTGAGCAAGCAGGCATTCAGAGGCACCTCACTGCACCCTACACACCACAACAGAATGGTGTTGTAGAGCGCAGGAATCGGACGGTGATGGAGATGGCGCGGTCACTGTTGAAGAGTATGAGTGTTCCTGGCAAGTACTGGGGGGAAGCAGTGAGGCATGCCGTCTACCTGTTGAATCGTCTTCCAACGAAAGCAATGGGGGAGCGCACCCCATTCGAGGCCTGGAACGGGAGGAGGCCTCACCTGGGGCACCTGCGTGTGTTTGGGTGTTTGGCACATGTCAAGCAGGCGACGCCGCACATGAAGAAACTAGATGACAGAAGCCAGCAGATGGTCTATTTCGGCGTTGAAGATGGATGCAAGGCGCACAGGCTGCTCGATCCACGTCGCGGCAAGATTGCCGTAAGTCGCGATGTAATTTTTGAAGAAAGTTTGGAGTGGAATTGGTGTGCAGATGTGGGTGCTGGAGAATCAACAGAGTTCCATGTTGAAGAAGACCCTCACTCAAACCCCTCAGTGTGGTCATCTAGTGGAGAATCAGCAAACATGCAGGAGCCAATGGTGCCTCAGCCCAACAGCCTGACAGAGATTGCAGATTCAGGGAGAGTACCATTCATGGCGTCACCCTCTTCACCAGCCACTCCGGTGCAGATGCCATCACCCGGATCATCGACAAATGAGCCGGCCGAGGAGCAGGAGGCTTCTGGGTCGACCAACACCTGCAGTTCAGATGGAAGGTCACTTCGTTTCCGTGGCTTGGATGATCTTTACCAGAATACATCGGAGGTAGAGCTCACTTTTGACTCTGATGGTGAGGCCCTGCTTGCAGAAATAGAAGAGCCATCCTGCTACAGCGAGGCAGCAAGGAATCCAGATTGGGAGAAGGCCATGGATAAAGAAATCGAGTCAATCGAGAAAAATGCAACATGGACATTGACCAAGCTGCCTGCAGGACATAAACCCATCGGTTTAAAATGGGTGTACAAATTGAAGAAAAATTCAGGAGGACAGGTGATCAAGCACAAGGCTAGGTTAGTGGCAAAAGGGTATGTGCAGAGACAAGGGATTGATTTTGAGGAGGTATTTGCGCCAGTAGCCAGGCTAGATAAGGTGCGTCTGATTCTTGCTGTTGCTGCAAACCGCGGGTGGGAAGTTCATCACTTAGATGTAAAGTCGGCATTTCTGAATGGAGAGCTTGAAGAGGAGGTGTATGTGTCACAGCCGGAAGGGTATACTGTGAAGAACAAGGAGCACTTTGTGCTCAGGTTGAGCAAGGCTCTATATGGCCTTCGGCAGGCGCCACGGGCATGGAATATCAGACTGGACAAGAGTTTGAAAAATCTTGGTTTCAGAAGATGTGTGCAAGAGCAAGCAATGTACACAAGAGGAGAAGGGGTAGCTGCAGTTATAATTGGGGTTTATGTTGATGATCTCATTGTCACAGGGCATGATCCAAATGAGATTGAGGTTTTCAAGCAACAAATGACAACTGAATTTGATATGAGTGATTTGGGCTTGTTGTCATTTTATCTTGGAATTGAGGTGTCCCAGCAGGAGGACTGTCTGACAATCAAGCAGACTGGATATGCAGTGAAAGTGCTAAAGCAGTTCGGGATGATAGACTGTAATTCAACAAAATACCCAATGGAGCAGAGAGCAAGGCTGCACAAAGATCTTGCCGGGCAGCCTGTAGATGCTACTGAGTACAGACGAGTGATAGGCTGTCTCAGGTACTTACTCCACACACGCCCAGATCTTTCTTTCTGTGTTGGAGTGGTGAGCAGGTTCATGGAGAGGCCAACAGTGATGCATATGAATGCAGTGAAGCAAATCCTTAGGTATCTCAAGGGTACTATTAACTTTGGTCTGGTTTATGCACAAGGGAGGAAAGAAGAACTGTCAGGGTATACTGACAGTGATTTGGCCGGTGATCTGGATGACAGAAAAAGCACTGGAGGCATGGCATTCTATTTTTGTGAAAATTTGGTGTCATGGACTTCACAAAAGCAGAAGACTGTGGCTCTGTCATCTTGTGAAGCTGAGTTCATGGCAGCTACTGCAGCAGCAGTTCATGCACTTTGGCTCAGAAGCCTGTTGGGGGAGATCACAGGAGTGAAACCTGACAAGGTGAGGCTTTATGTTGACAATAATTCAGCAATAGCACTGATGAAGAACCCAGTGTTCCATGGTAGAAGTAAGCACATCGATACGAAGTATCACTTCATCAGACAGTGCATTGAAGAAGGAAGCATTGAAGTTCAGCGAGTTTGTACTGAAGAGCAAAGAGCAGATGCTCTGACGAAAGCACTGTCAGCAGTAAAGCTTGCAACAATGCGACATCTGCTTGGTGTTCGTGATCTGGGGCCACATCAGGATTAGAGGGGAGAATTTTGGATTTAATCATGAATGTGGCCCGTTGGCATGCTAGTCGTTGGCGTGGAGTCAGCAGGGAGAGCGCGTCGTCAGGAGTTCAATCAAGAAGTGGCCACGGCGAGAGCGCCGGGCATGCGTGAGTGCGTGGTCAAAAATAACATGCGATGTGCATAAGTTTGTTTCTGTTTTTAGTGGATCGTGAGATTCCATGATCCGGTTCTGCTGCTAGTATAAGTAGTATTCAGTTGTATTTCGTATGGTAAGACACTCTATTATTCAACAGAAGAAAGTAGCTCTGTCCACCCAGAAAAACTTGATTGTTCTGTTCTTGTCAATTCCTGCTATTGTTGTGTCCTCTTTGCTGCAGAAGCTTGCGATCCTGTGGCTGTCTGCCAACAGCGGCAAGAGGTCGTGGCCGGAGGTGGTGGGGCTGAGCGTGGAGGAGGCCAAGAAGGTGATCCTCAAGGACAAGCCCGACGCCGACATCGTCGTCCTGCCCGCCGGCTCGGCTGTGACCGAGGACTTCCGCCCCAACCGCGTCCGCATCTTCGTCGACACCGTCGCCGAGACGCCCCATGTCGGCTAGCTAGCTTCAGTTCGATCCGTGCTTGCTCGGTCACGATCGAGTTGAATAAATGAATAAGTCAGAACGAACATGCGCATGCATCTTCTGCGGGATTAATCGTGTGTTCGATCGGGTGTTACGTTTCGAACCGTGATGTCATGTGCCTGTTATGTTTTAATTTCCACGAATAAGCCATATATAATAATGTAAGCACATGCAAAGCTAGATACATCGCTTTGCATTGTCATTTGCGTTGATCGATCCATCATTGCATGAATGAATGGATTAGTTTGCTTGCACTTAAGCCAGCTGCAGAAACTTGTTATCGATCTGTGCTGGCTGGCCAAATTAATTATTTATATTAGTCACAACTACTATGACAAATAAAGCGACAAAAACCAATGACCCAACCTCACGCCTACACGAAATATTGCCACGAATATATAAACTCTTTGGAAGACCATATTCTCGGAATCTCCAATGCATGCTCTATTAGTCTTTAGAATAAAGTAGTTAATATGTATAATATAATATTTATAGCATCACATTAATATATCATATATAAAAGATTAATGTTACAAGAGTATAAAATATTTTAAACCATAAGGTACATTATAAACCTGGCCAACCAGCTAATAAAAGCATAGCGGAACAACAACCCCAATCCACAGCAGCTAGGAAACGAACGTGATTGCTAAATCCACTCCTCATCCTCACCTTCATCTCCCGCGAAATCAGCATCCATCTTTTCATCTGAATGATAGCAAAAATAAGTACGGAATGTACTCAGTAAGTCCTATACAATTGCTAGGGGTATGATAGATGCATGAACGATGACTCAAGGACAATGTTTTACGGTTTAGTTTTAAGCGTAAAGCAGTTTCATGCAGATATCTAGTTATATTCTCTACTGTTAACTATAAAATAGTTTAAACAAGGAATCAAGGTATATCTGGGGGTTTTTGGTCCTGAGAGGGGTTACACATCACTCCACAATCCCTATTAATATGTTTGGTGTACCTTCAGTACCACTCAGCTCTTGGTGGATCGAGCAAGCGATCTCATCATATATACATCTAGTTCACATACTCACTCATCAAAGATATACACGTCCCGAGTCTAATCAAATGAGGTCATTATCATGCATGTCCATGACGTGGACACGGCTATTAGAATAGATTTATAATCTATAGAGGTCGTACATTGTACCCACGCGATATCTGAGCTTTCAATCGTTACAAGTGGAGGAGTGAATCATGCCGAGACGTTTCAATCACCTTCCCTTATCGGACTATACTACGAGGCACTCCAAGTGCTACAGGCTTACGTAAGGGATGATAAGGTACCACCTGGACCTTCGTAAAGAGTCTAGTTCAATGAACATCTCGTGAAACACCTGATAGACGCTTGGGTTCTTGTCGCTCCCAGGCCTTCTAGTAAAATAACCAGCTTGCACTGCTACAAAAACCGTTTCTAGAGGCAGGTGGTAACCTATTTACAAAGGCATTTAGCCACCTGCCTCTAGTCGAAGGCTTGTGAAAATAAACAATTTTCACAGATGCAAAAAAAATCACTTGTGGAAACCGATTACAAGAGGCGGTTCACTTAAGGAACTCCTTGTGGTAATTCCTATTTCCATAGGTGGCTCCTTGAGTCCCGCCTCTGGTAGTCAGTCCTTGAATCGACATTTTTTTTGCCCAAAAAACTGATTTTTTTTGCCCGACTAGGCACAACCCGCGGCCGCACCGTCGAAGTCACAAGTCACACGATTTTTCGTGTGAAATACGCACACGTGTAGTTCGTAGCTCTTGAACCCAAGACCTCTCAGTCAGATGATACGTCCTTACCATCCCACTAAAAACTAAAGGTACTAATAGCATATGTAATTCTTTTGATTTCTTCTGTCTGAAACTTTAAACAATTATTTGGACATCTAAATGACTTCAAATGAAAAAGTTTTCAACTACAAAGTTGTATATCTAGTCTAGGGCTACAATTGTTATATAAATTTTATCCTCATCCAACTTTGTATAAAACAGTGATCCTCACCAAGAAGAAGCCGATAACTCCAATGCAATGGATTGGTTGGGACTACATGCAAAGGAAGAATGATCCAATTTTTAATGAAGTTATTGCAGCTTGTGAAGAGAAAAGAATCAAAGACCTCATATGTTTAAAATGTGATTGGAGTGAGGAGGTGATCGCTCAATTTTATGCAATATTTTGGTATGACCATGAGGAAAATCAAACCATATTCTGGATGATCGAGGGAGAGCATTACAAGATTACATATAAGATTTTTGCTCATGTATTTGGATTTGATGTCTGGGATACACAAAAGACCAAGATTCACAATTAGACCCAACTCTCCTCCGAAGACATGGACTTTATGTATGAGGATCATGGAAAGGTGACCCATGGTACAGTTACGGGTATGAGGCCTTTTTACAAATATATCAACTCCTTGCTCCGTCTCACATTGGCTCCAAAAAGTGGAGATGCCACAACGGTACAAGATATCTACAGAAACCTTCTCACTAGGATGTCTAATGAGGTCGCTCCCTTTAGTGTGGTGGATTTCATATGGGAAGAGATTCATACTGCATCACACTCTCCTACCCAAAGTTATGCTTATACGCCATACATCATGTACATGCTTGAGAAGGTCACCAAGAAAAACTTTTTTAAAGAAGTGAAGCATGAGCCCTGTATGATGAGGTTAGTGAGCACAAAATCCTATACACCTCCACCTTCTTCTCCACCTGAGGCTCCAAATGCACAAAGGGCGGCTCCGAAGCGTCGATCTTCCTCACATGGCTCTCATTCCTTTATCAAAAATGCTCTCAAGGCTATATTCAGAATTTGCACTCATAATGCCACAAAGATCAAGGAATACAAAGACAAGACTAATGTGAGGTTAAGGAAGATAGAGGAGAGACAAAAGACCATTCATGCTCATTTGGGGATTAAGCCCCCTTGCTCTCCACTTGCCTCTGAGGAAGACATTAGTGAGCCCGAGATCTTTGATAATCCATGGGCTTGGTATGACGAGGCTCAAGCTGCTGCCGGGACGTCACATGCTCAAGAGGTTGATGATGAGGAGACCGAGGAGGAGGACGTAGCAGGAGCTGAGGTTAGTTCTCCTGATGATGATGATGGCAACGGAGACGATAGTGATGAAGACAAGGACTTTGAGGTAGGCAGCGAGTAGTTCTTCATCTTTACTTCTCTTTCCTTTTTGGTGCTTGATGCCAAAGGGGGAGAGAATGCCTAATTTGTTCTGTTGTTCTGTTCTGCTACAACCCGGAGTATCCAGGTTGACCTAGAGTCTCCGGGTTCTAGGCAGTGTGTCTTCTCTCTTATGTATTCAAATATTTATCATTTTCGTTGGACATGTAAGACCTATGTTGTCGGAGGATTAACTCCTGTCGCAGGGATCCCGAGAGACCCCTTTTTAAAGATTCGGCCAGGGGGATGATCCTGAATAAGTTCATCGGAGAAATAAATGGAAGTGGAAGTAAATGCAACGGCCGGTGGTGGGGGATGATCGACCTAGTACAAAGGGAAGTAAATGCACCGGAGTTTAGATAGGTTCGGGCCGCACGGGGGCGTAATACCCTACTCCTGTATGGATGCTATATCTTACCATGAGGGGGATCCCTCAGGGATATGTCTGGTTACAAGAATATATTGTCTAACTAAGAGCTTGAGGCTCCTTGTTCTAGCTCTGCTCAGGCTTGCTTACAATGTTCTTCGTCTGAGTGTGGCACGGAATATTGCTTGGGCTTGTCTTTTTTTTCAATTGTTCTCTCCTCCGATCTTTCGATGTCTCGATCGTCTTTCTTCTCTCTGTATGCCCATCCTTTTATGCACTCGTCGGCCGCGACATACCCCGAACGGGAAGGAAGGGGCACAAGTTCCAAGACGCCACGACTGAGAAAGGCGTCATCATTTCCTCTGGGCGAAGTGACAGGGGCGGTGGAAAAACGCGGCACGCGTCCGGTCACTCGTCACTGTGGACACCCTGGCGACAGGCGCCGTTGAGAGGGCCCACCGAGCAGCCACAGAGGCACCCGGCGTGCCCGCCCTGTCTTGTTCCTCTGCCACGGCAGGGCGACAGGCGCTGTTGAGAGGGCCCACCGAGCAGCCACAGAGGCACCCGGCGTGCCCGCCCTGTCTTGTTCCTCTGCCACGGCAGGGCGGCAGGCGGAACGCCTTGATCCTGGCAACGTTATCCCGAGATACACCAGATGATACGGGACGGGACCCGTGCAATTAATGGCCCCACGCTTCTCTGCCAAAGCATGGCAGGGACTGACACTGCGGCGGGAGCAGTTGGGGATGTCAGGCCACGCACGCCCATTAAATGCGGCCTCGGACCTCTGACTGGTTGACACCTCATCGGCGGGCCCCTCGGGGGCCCTTCTGGGTCGTCGGGGCACCGAGTGCTCGGGGGTACTGTTCACCTCCCTGAGCACTCTCTCCCAAGCACTCTTGCACGAACCTTCGGGGAACCGAGTGCTCGGGGGCTGCCACGTGCAACCCCGAGCACTCTCTCCCGAGCACTTTTGCACTGACCTTCGGGGAACCGGGCGCTCGGGGGCTGCCGTACGCAGCCCCCCGAGCGCTCTCTCCCGGAACTTAGCTCTTCTGATCATCAGGGAACTAGGGTGCTCGGGGGCGACCGGGCACCTCCCCGAGCACTTTCTTCTCGGTACTTGGACCCTGCGGGTCATCAGGGAACTGGGGTGCTCGGGGACCAGAGGCTGTGGCCCCGAGCACCTTCTCCCGGAACTTAGATTTTCCTCATCCCGCAGGAGGGACCTCGTGGGATGGTGACACGTGGCGGATGGCTGGCCTGGCCTCGGGACTCAGGGATCCCCGGTTCCTGATACACCGACATATGTAATAATTTGTGTTGATCTATGTGGTGGTGTACTAGTAGTTGAACTTTAATATTTGTAAGTCCTTATTTGTCTTACCGTGATCCTATGAGATGCTTAATGTAATGTTTGTTTCTCTCTTTCTTTTTATGATATATCCTGTCATATGCATCAATGCTTATCATGTTCACTCTCTTGCATCCCACGAATGCTAAAATATCGGGGAGCTCTCGTAAAAATTCCTTTAAATATGTGCATTTGATCTAAAATTCAAATATCAATCAATGCACACATTTAGGGGGAGCTCACCATATACCTTAGAATTCAAAAATCTTTAATTCAATTATCTTTTGAAAGCTTTAATCGTGTTGTCATCAATCATCAAAAAGGGGAAGATTGAAAATACATCTATACCCACTATGTGGGTTTTACCTAATTGATGACAAACTATAAGGGCCTAACGTGTTTATTGAGGTTATGAATAGGTTTTAGTCCTGGTGAAGAAGTTAAACGAAGATGGCGTCCCTCAAAAGAAAAGAGAAGCGGTATATAGTTACTCAATAGGTTTTAATTCGCTTTATTTTTGAATTTGAGTTTAGGAATACCGTTCTATTAAGAAGGATGTGTATTGATAGTGTCTCAGTGCTCATGATATCCTTTTAGAAAAAAATTGAGAGACACAATAATCTAGGGACACCGAGAAAGTTCTATTTTGTCTGAACCCGGAGTCTCCGGGTTGGACTGGATACTCCGGATTCTGGACAGCAACTCGGAGTCTCCGGGTAGAGCTCTGAGTCAGGCTCTCGGGATAGGTTTAATGTTTTAACTCGGAGTTTCCGGGTTGGCCCGGATACTCCGGGTGACCGGAGTCTCCGGACTTTACTCCGGTAGAGAGTCTCGGTTAGAGCCTAAGAGTTTAACCTGGAGTCTCCGGGTTCTATGTTCATCTGGACCCTTCGGGTTGGGTTCCGGACAGGCTTGTGGCTGTGCGTTGTGTGCCAACCCGAAGTCCCTGGGTTGACCCAGACACTCCGGGTCAGTTCAAAAAGCTCAGTAGCGTCTAGTTTTTTAGGGGAAGGGTATAAATACCCCCTCACCTCCTCCTTCATTTGCTGCTGAATAACTTGTGTATAGCTCATTTATAGCCATTTAATAGCCCTTCTAACTCCTCTAAAGCCTTAAATCTTTGAAGATTTGAAGATTAGGGTTGGGAGAGTGAGACTAAAGAGCTAGTGAGTTTAAATCCAATCTTGAGTACTTGAGTTCATCACCAAGCCGTCGATCCGCGTTCTTTACTCTTGGAGCCTTGAGCTCCTAGATGGTTAGGTGTCACCCGGAGAGCACCCAAGCTTATGGAGTGCCCCAGGAAATTTGTATTACCCCAACAATTTGAGTAAGCAACTCTAGCTTGATCTTGGTGATTGCTTGGGTGAGAAAAGAATTGAAAGAGATCTGGCTTTTTGTGAGCTCCTCAATGGAGACGTATGCACTTCTTTGTGGAGTAGTCGAACTTCGGGATACAAATTCTTGTCTCATTTACTTTTTGCGCACTTTCTTGTTCTAGTTGATTTTGGACGATTTGCTCAGTTTACTTGCTTGTGAGTGTTTAGTTGCAGGTTGTTGATCAATAGGTCTTTAGACATCTATTAGAACTTGTGGTAACTTATAGACTAAATTAGGTTTGCTTAAAAGTTCTTAGTTTTTCGATTTTCTGATCAGGCCAGAGTATCCGGGTCTGTATAACCCAGAGTCTCCAAATTTACCCGGAGTATCCGGACGCTATAATCTGCTGCGAAGTTTTAATTTTCTAAAAATACCTATTGACCCCCCTCTAGGCGATATCTCATACATTCAGAGAGTTTTGAGAGATAAATCTTTATAATCCGCCTAAAATAGCGCTGACCTCTTTTAGTAATAAAGTTTACGTTTTTGCATATGCTTGAATTCCCCTTCTTCTAGTTTCTTTTATTAGTTCCCTTGCAAGTTCTTGGTGTTTTGTTGTTGATTCTTATTTTTCTTTTTGAGCTGAAATTTCAACACCTTGGGAAGTTATTTTTCTTGATACTAGAGGTATAGAATTCACATACACATGTATATGTGATGGGATCTTGAATTCTCTTGCCTCTAGACCATCATCTTGGAGAGATTACTTACCCGATGACCTCGTCTCTATTTCGTTCATATTCAAAGTTGCAAGATTTTGGGAACAAAGACACATGAAATGGTTTTGAATGGAACTTATGGTTCATATTCCATCCGTAAAATCATATTACCTTGAAACTTTCCATCTTGCTTTGTCTCTCTGAGTATTTTACTTCCGCTCAAGGTTTGACATGCGTTGGGTGATTAAAAATAGGAAAAGATCATCTATTTCACAAGAAATTGTTGAGATGCATATTCACTCCCCTCTAGTCGCCACTTTCAGTCCTACATACTCCTTGTGCTCTATTTAGTCTTCATAGTGTACTTGTTGAGGGCACGAGGATGTGCCCCCAAACAGATACGATGAGAGCCTCACTCATAAGAGAAGGCTCAAGCTTGGAGACGGAGCATTTGAGTGGAAAGGAGAGAACGAGAGAAATATCATTGTGTAATGAGAAAAAATCATTGGGTTCTGCCTCTCCTATGCACAGTTGTGTTATGCTTGTTCGAATGCGTGGTTGGTGGGTGGGAGGCTCCAGGCGAAAGCCTTTCCCGGTTTGCTACTGGTGCTGACAATGGCGACACCCTCTGACGCTGCTCCCCTCCCTCGAGGCGTTGTTGTGGTGTCTCTCACCATCCATGGGGGACTCTCCAGGTGAAAATCCAAGTTCGGTCTTCCGGATGGACGACGACGGTGTATTCGACGTTGCGTCCTCCTTGCAGGCGTCGCCTTAGGGGTCCCTCCCCCTATTTGAGACGCTCGGCTGAGGCTTTGAAGTTTCGAAGGGGTTTGTTGTGGGAAGTCAGAACTGATGTGCCGTTGGAGCAGCGAGCTTGACAACGATGACCTACGCTGGACTCCGTCGTATTGAGTGGCCATGTGATTAGTTGTCTCTGTCATCATGACTCTTTCACCGTGCAGTTGTATGATTTTTAGATCTGATTTCTCTTATAAATTAGATCAACTCTCTTCTTCTAATATAAAATCGACAGTGCTCATGTCGTTGTTTCGAAAGAAAAAAAAGTTGTACAGGTATCCACATAATTGAATTCATTTTCCAACTCAACAAGACATGAGCATCATTGCGAGGAAATCGGAAGCTTCTCTTGAGCTTGGGTGGGTCTTCCCGAACGCTTTGTGTCAGTGGCAAGCAAAAAAAGTTTTTCCTTGCAATTTGGGGAGCAATTCGATGGGACTGACGACTAGGTATAGTGCATCAGTGGGCAACACCTTTATCTCTTGTTCCAGAACTAATCTTTCCTTTTTTTTTGATAATACGACTTTCGGCCTTACACCAATAAAAGATGCATAATCTTTTCTTACTCCTGGACTGATCCTTTTTACAATCTAGAGTAATGTTACAGGCTGGGAGAAAAGACGTCACTTCTTGCTTCCAAAGTGCAATGCCTAAAGAGTAGAGACAGCCATCCAAGTTTCTCGGCCACCCTACCGCCGACAGCCGCGTCCAGCACCCACTCTCCTCGTACCTTTTCGGGGAGAGCTACGGTGCTGCTGACCCAGCCGCCCACACCGGTGTGGCCAGCGCCGCCGGCTGCAGCACTGCCATGCTCCCGAAAGCTGACTCGTCCTCGAACCTGTCCAACCAGCGTCGGCCTCGGGCGCCACCGCGCGCACTCGTCTGAGACGCAGGTCCGAGAGTGGCGCGTCGAGGTACCTCTCCTCGGGCCGCAGCAACACGAAGCTAGCTAGCTGCTGTTCAGGTTCCAGAGGAATTTGAAGTTGCTGTAACACTAAGCTAGCTAGCTGTTGTTCAGGTCTGGGTCACCGTGAGTTTGCCACTCTTCTTCGGATGGTGCCTGCAGGAAAACTCATCAGTGGAAAAACTCCGAAATGCAATCGCTGGACCAGACCTGCAATAACCTATGCAAAACACAGCCAATAAAACCGCAACAAAAAAGTAATATATAGCTGCTGGTTGTAAGTTATAACACTCAATGAGAGGCAATACTGTGCAAAGTCACCAACAACTGAGATAACAAATGAAGTTATAGTTTGTGTTCCAATCCCATCTTAATCACCAAATGGACATCTCAAGACCACAGAACCCACAGCGGCTCAGAACATTCGACGAATCCACGACGAGTTACACATATAAACCTCACAAAACTCTTGCTAACTTATTCGACACATTCGACTCTGACAACGCCAAGGGGCAAGGGCAACAAAGCTAAGCGGACTCCGACTTGGTGTAGATCCTAACAGCAACAGCCAAACCCAAAATCGCGAGGGGAACCAAGAACTGGAGGATCTTGATGATGAACTCCGAGGTCTTGTCCTGGTTGTAGTGTGGTTGCTTGGGGGGAACATACTTCGTCCTGGCAGGGATTGTAGATGAGTCGATGTCGCCCAAGTAGTACTCATGCATCATCGCACGAGCAGTGCTGCTGTGCCCAACATCCTCAAAATCATCAGTCGCGTCCTTGGCTGTACAAGAGTCCATATGGATGTCAAATTGTAAGCTACAGCAAATCTTTTGCATTCTTAGTCACTTGTTAGTTGTACTAGCCAGAGACAAGAAGGCATACCAGTCGAGGACAACAGGACATCATCGCCTCCTGGGTGGTCTTCCAGAAACTTCGTCACATTGTACACCTACACAGCAAAACACAGCATTTGCTGAGGTTCTTGTCGAGAAATGATAAAACTTCTTATTACCGAGTTGTAAAAGTAGCAACATTACTGAAAGAGCTAATGTCATGTCTAACCTGTCTTTGTCAAATAGTATTATGCAAATGAACGCTTCAAGTTTTGAAGGCAAATAAATATACTGTCTTTATCCAATATGCATATATAATCAATACAAAAGGATAAGTTTTGAGCCTAACCAGAACAGATCAGAGCAGCCCTTAAGAAGTCTCATAAATGTTAATTAATCTGTCTTTATCAATATGCTTATCTAAGAAACCATCAAGATTCGGAGAAAGGTAAAAGAAAACATCTATGTTATCGAAGGTTTATATGAAAGATCAGCACTTGACATGTTAAACCCTTGAATGAAACGGAGCTACTGCTGTCCGTGGAAACAGAACACCTGAAGTAAAATTCAGTCAAAGAGACATGATGATTTCGTTGGCCATCATCAGTTAGTTACCTAGGTAATTCCTTGAAATTGAGATTTTGGGCAGGCAAAATCTAATCTTGGTTGGGAATTTGGGGATCAGCCAACCATGAGTTGTGCGTGGAGGGAGGGAGGAAGAAGAGTCGTAGGTACCTTGCCGCCGATGATGAGCCAGCAGTCGTCCTTGGTGTTGTGCTTGGCGACCTCCTCGAGGGTGTATACCTTGGACATCTCTCCTCCTCTCTCTTTGTCCCCGGCTTCTCCTTCCCAAACAGCCAAGGGTGAGATGAGACGATGGCAACCTTGCTCGGATTGGACGGATCCAAGCGAGACGTCACCGACGAAGGAAATCAATGGCGATGAGCAGGAAGGGGTTGGCGGAGGGGGACAGATACAGAGGGCCGTCCCTCCTTATTATAAAACCGGCCACAGATAAACAAGTCCACCTACCGCCCCCCAACCCCTTCATCGGCCCCACCTGTCAGCGGCTCTACCATTGCGATCCAAACAAACTCTTGAGCCGGAATAGCTAAACATGCTGCTGCTGCTGCTGCTTTGGAATGGATCGTCAGTCAAAAAGTTGAACTGCTTAAAAATTAGGCTTCTTCTTCTTCTTCTTACGTGGAGCGCAGAGCTCATGTCTCATAGTTCAGAAAGCGATTACAATGTGTTTATCACAGAAAAATTCGACAGTGGGCACCATGATTTTACTGCTGCGCGGCATGGAGTTAAAAATCAATAGTGGCCGAAATATTAGCTTGGGCTGGTCGTTGAGTAGAAGCTTCTAGAACGACCAAGTACTACTAGTACATGGTTGTTGGGCAACCTTATTGCACGCAAAAAAGGAAAGAAGTAGAAGAAGACGAATCAGTGGGCCGGCCAGTGCCTGCGTTTTATTCCTAAACTGGTGGCGCCCCCAGGTTTTGGCTATCTCTCACTAGTTTGAGTTGACAACTTGAGCTAGAGTATCTTTCTGCGTTTTTACATGACCTCTATTTTTTTCTCTTTTTTTGAGACGGCTTGGAGTAAATAAAATGGCACATGGTGTTATATATATGCTGCATGCCTGGTTGGTCTAATGTAATCAGCTAACAAAAACCAATCTATGCCTGGCAAATCCGTCAGTACTGTGTTGGTCAACTACCTACGTTTAACTTACATGTGTATGATCAGGGTCGGCAAAAATCTAAAATTAAAAAACATACGCGACTGTATTTACCGAAATAGATAACATATCGTCGTATTTACAATTTTAGCATTCGTATTCAACTCATTTACCAAAAATTGACTTTCGATACATCGTACCTCGAAAATGCCATATTCAGCATACGGTATGCCGAATATGGCACTATAGTACCGTATTCGGTACATGATGTGACAAAAATGGGCTACAGTGTGGCACACAGAACAGTGTCGCGTATGAACAGTAACAGCAGTGTGTTTGAATTTTGCTTTCCGTCTTCTTCAAAATGGTGGTCTTCTGTTACTTCAAAAAATTTAAAACTTTTTTTACGTGTTCCATAATCCATGTGCAACCCATTTTAATTGGATTCACCGAAAAACTATTTGTATATTTAAAACTAAAATTCTCCAAAAAAAACTACTTTTATAACTTGTAACAATTCAAATTGAATTAAAACAAGAATATGACATGAAATAATAAAATACATATAAATAGAGCATTATAAAGGAACTCACTTTTTCATCATATAACCTAGGGTTAGAAATAATTTTAGAAATTAGTCCATCACATAAGAAGAATATTAGTGAATTTTCCTAGATTTTTGGAATTTATTTGAGACACTAACAATTGTTACAAGTTATAAAAGTAGATTTTTTTTGGAGAATTTTAGTTTAAAATATACAAAGGATTTTTCGGTGAATCTAATTAAAATGGGTTGCACATGTATTATGGAACATGTAAAAAAAGTTTTAAAATTTTTGGAGTAACAGAAGACCACTGTTTTGAAGAAGAGGTAAAGCGAAATTCAAACACACTGCTGTTCTATTCATGCGCGACACTGTTCACATATGGTGGGTGGAATATGATATTTTCGGGGTACGATATACCGAAAGTTAATTTTTGGTAAATAAAGTGCCGAATACAAATGCTAAAATTATAAATACGATAATATATTGTCTATTTCGGTAAATACAATTACGTATGTTATCTAATTTTGTATTTTGACCACTAGGACCGGGCACTGGGCAAGAGCAGCTGGGTGACGGGCGGGTCCTGAAAGTTAGGGTTTCAGATGTATGTAGTACATAGCTATATACATGTATAATTTTAAACGTAACTACATAAAAAGATATTATGGTCTAACCTAAACCCCTAACTGAAGGAGTTGATGCCCTTGCTGGTATTGTTCGTTTATTATGTCGTCGCATCCAACGAAACAATGCTACTTTTTCTCTTTCCTACTTTAGACTTTACTCCATAATCCTTCACTTAACCGTTGCATATAAGGTACTAGTTTTTCTCTTTCCTACTTTAGACTTGATTCATTGTTAAATACATCACCTCTTCGGCACTTCACCTGTCACTAGAGTACAGAGAGTGGTTGGAGATGTGGAGCCGTAGAGTGAGAAGGCCAAAACTACTTAGCAAGAAGGGGATTGACATTGCGATTTGCGGTTTCATGTCAAGTTTTTCTTAGTTGTTTATTTTGATCATCTAAATTATAGTCTTGCACTAATTTTCTAAAGATAATTTGATTTTCTTTTTTCAAGTCATTTTCTAACTATGATATATCCCCCAGTTGAAGTCTATATCTTTACGTTGGTTCCATATCTTTATGGTGAATTTCTAAATGTATCACATAATTGATTTTCAATTAAAATATAAATTTTATTTTCTTTATGAGGGCTTCTAATTTTTGTTTCGCCTAGGCCACCGTGATATCAAGATCGGCCCTGTGTATGACATGGGTCAGATAAAGCTGCAAAGATGCATGCTCTATTTTTCTGTGTTTTTACATGACTTTTTATTTATTTTTTACTCTTTTGCTTTACCCATGCATTGATCCTTTTTGGGATAATATTATAGCTATAAAATGTGATTGGTGTGCTGTGTTCCTACATACATACAGTACTCGATCATGCATGAAAACGCTAGCTGCAACATGCGCTTGCTTGATAGTCATGACCATTACATTTTGTCCTCGAAATGCTTGGTGGTTGGTTGATCATGTTAATTTCACAATGGTGACACTTAACTCTTGTTTGTATTCCTTGCATGGAAATTAAATACTACCATTTCCACCACATTTTATTCCAGATGATAGCACCGTCTTCCACGTGATTTCCATTCTTCCACGTGATTTCCGTACTCGTATATATTTTAAGGTCGCTAGCTGCAATTAAGCGGTAAGGTCAACTTGGTACGATTGTGGTAAGGTCAGCTAAATACGACTGTAATAGAGTAAATTTCACTTTAAACTATGTATACTTGGTGTATTTTGAACCACTTTTAATAATAACTTCTATTTAAACCATATATTTAATACTAATATTTTAATTTGCACCATGTTTAAGAAATCAATAATTGATTACGCTCACGTCACGAGCAGTTTCATCCACTAGCTCTATGTATTCATCTATGAAGATGGACTACTGTTTTTAGACCAAGTTTTTTTCATCTCGGTTCATTCTTCTTGCATGCTTCTCCTTTGACCTCAAGTTGCTAGAATCATATCTCTGTATTGTGTAGGATGATATCGAGTTTATGCCGCCACCGACGACCATCCAAAAAGTCAACATCCTATATGTACTCTGACCCTTTGATTACCTATTTGTTAGTATTACGAAGATAGGAGTCGGGTCAATGACGAGGTAGACATGGTAAGGGCTAGGACTGTTAAAAAAGTTTGAGGCTCACAAGTTACTCGAACTTGGCTTGCTAAAAGCTCGATTTGATATAGACTCGTCTGAGATTCGAGCCGAGCTCGAGCCTGACTCAAAGCTCACGAGCCTAGCTCGAAGCTTGTGACCCTCTTGTACTATTTAATAATCTAACAATTTATATATTTAATTAAGAATAGAGAAGAAAATTTATTAACAATTTATACGTTTAATTATGAATAGAGAATAAAATTTACGAATTTTATCTATTAACGAGTCTACTCGAGCCGAGCCGAGCCGAGCTTCAGTCAAGCTGAGTTCGAGCTTGTCTCTAGACTCGATCAACAACTCAGGCTCGCTCGAGCTCGCCTTGAGTTTCTGTCGAGCTTGAGCTTGCCATGTCAGGCTCACTTGAGCTTGGCTCGTTGATAGCCCTAGTCGTGTGGTGACTTGAGGAGAGGCGGCGGCGGCAAGGAATTGTTCATGCATCAACTTGAGGTAGCAACATTAATGAGGAATATAAGCAGATGATGAGGTCTACAAGTAGCGGCACTTGGACTTTGGAGGCTGAAAGGACAATGATGTTGCCTAGAGGGGTGAATAGGTGTTTTTACAAAAATCCATTCCATTTTACCGTTGGGCTAGACTTGTAGTGGAAAATAAACTAACGGAATTTTCACAAGTGAAAATCCTAAATATGCTAGGCTTAGCTAGTGTACAATCACTCTAAATAAGTATAAAAGTTAAAATCCTAGGGTGACAAAGATTATTCAAAACTAGCAAAAGATATAGAAAACTCTAGTTAAAAATCCTAAAAATGCTGTTCACCAAAGGTTCCGGGTTCAATCCGCAGCCTCTGGGTTCAAATCTGATTATACAGATTCCGGATCTTCCCGGTTAAATCCGAAACATTCGGGTTCAGTAAAGAATGGACTCAAAACTGAAATTAAAGGATGCTTAAGGAGTTCTAACTCAAACCAAGTAAAATCGTGTGTTCCAAATGATGATTCTAAATAGATCCACGGAGAACCTACAATAAATTTCACACGATCAAGTAGATCGAGCAATATGCATAAATGTTAAGTAAGAGCTTAAGAACAAGGATACAAGAGAGGAGATACAATATTTGTTTCTCGAAGTTTGGACACCTCATCTAGAGGTTCCTACGTCTCCATTAAGGGACTCAATCACCTTGAGCTGGGTCTCTCTTAAACCTTTTTCTCTCCAAGCTCGGTCACACTTGAGCTTGTATTTTCACTCTTGATTTTTTTCCTTCCGAAGGTAAAATCGAAGTCTTCACAAACTTTCTGCAGCACACCACAATCTTATGTGCTCGTCGACGACGTCTAGCCACCTAGGAGCTCAAAGCTCCAAGAGTAACAAATACGACGATGAACTTCTTACCGATGAACCTGAGTTCTCAAGCAGCAGCAAACAAGGGTAGGTGTGAGGGGTTATTTATACCATTTCCCTAAAGACTAGTTGTTACACAGCTTTTTATACTGACCCGGAGTATCCGGTTTGTCACTTGAATGCGTAACCGAGAACCCTGACCGGAGTACAACTCGGAGGGTCCAGACAACTACCAGAACTCGGAGTCTCCGGGTCAACCCAGAGTATCCAGCTGAAATAACTCGGTGGTGCTTTTTGCTGGCTCTGCTATTGTTTTGCTCCTCTAATGTTGCCAGTGCTGCTCCATCCCAACCTGTGTCACTGTCGGGTTCCTCCCCTTGCTTGATCTCTATCCTTTCTCAAATATGGCCGGCGGGAAGCCTAGTGGCATGGTGGTTCAAGGACGGGGTAGGTTCGTGGCAATGTAGTGTGGCTGCTACCAAAGGCGGGTTGGGATGGTGGAGACACAGATGAAAGCCTTGCCCGTTTTTTATTGGTGCCGACGACGGCAACGTCCCCGGGCGCCGTTTTCCTTCTTGGAGGCGTTGCCGTGTCGTCTTCCCTCATCCCACTCGTGGGGGATTCTCCAGGTGAAAGCCATGAGACGGCGGCACTGAAACATCGTGTCCTCCTTGGAGGCGTCACATTAGAATTACATCATAGCTTTTTGGTGACCACCGGCCTCTTGGTCCAGCTTTGGTCAGTTTTGGTGCCGGCTCCGTCAGCTTCTTCATTCTGGTTTGTCACTTCTCGACAAAAATTGGTTTCAATGTACGCTCCTCTAAAGAGACGCACTGCCGACTTGTGTGACAAAGAGGTATGACGTGGGAGCAAGGCTTTACCGTTCAAGTTGTGTTGTGGTGGCGTGAAAGCATGGCCCCGCTGGCGGTTGTGACAGAAACGGTCGTTTGGTTGGTTACGTGACGTTCGAATTGTATTTGAAATTGTGTATGTAATATTTATAGACGTGCCAGTATACAGAGTATACAAGAGATGGGAGACAATGTAATGAAATTGTTAACTTTATTCATTCATATTGAATTCATAAAGTACATATTTCGATTACAAAGTTTTACTCCACAATGCACACGCTATATGACTATATTCATGATCTGGTGATTGCTTTGTCTTGGTTCCCGGGGCTTCGTGAAGCTCTCCGGTTAATTACGCTTGTCCTCAGGCTACCTCCAATTGAGCTGCGCTGGAGGTCGTCGTATTGAGATCATCTCCGAGTCTGCAAGGCTGTAGTCACACGCAACAAAGACTAAGCAACGTAAGCGTTAGAAATCAAAAAGCGGTAGAGAACGGGATAACGGTCTAGCATGAGCTTTTTGGACTGTTTATGTATCCCGGATCATCATCGGCAACATAGGCCTCAGAATCGTGTATATTCTACGAAGAGGTGAGCTAGGAGCGCGGCACGACGCATAGCTTCTACCGGAAGCGGCGGCATGGCCACAACTAGGAGCTCCGACATTGTGCTTGACTCACTAACTCACTCTTCGGGCCTCGGGCTTATCCTCATTGGCCGTCCGAAGGCAACGCGCCACAAAGGCGGAGGCCACAAAGGCAAGGGTGATCACTTTTTAGGCCACGAAGGCTCCTGCCGCAATGGCATATATATTTTTTCTGTGATCAGCATGACTGGACAACCGCACATGTATTAAGCCACAAAGTCGAAATGACAGAAGGGCAAGACCCTGATCAAGCCACATTTCCATCGTCAGAGCATATAATCAGTAACAACTGAGGAAGATTAGTAATAGCAGAAGATATCAACATGCCACAAATTGCTCAACAATTGATAAGGAACCACATGCACAACTTAGCCAACAACACTCACCAGACATAATATGTTCTTAACAAAACTAAGCACCAGGGACTATGATCACAACATAGCCAACTCAAAATCATTAGTACCATATCCATCGGAAACAGCAGAAAATAACAATGGCAAAAGGGCTAAAGTAAACAAGCCTCAACAACCGATCATCAAACTTTATACTTCACAATCAACCATCAATGGACATCAGAATTCATGGGGCTAAAGGGGAACAGCCCACATTTATCCGATAATCAAGGATAGTAACAAGCACATTGCACCACCAGAGGGATCGCAGCGATCGGCCATATATATAACAGCAGGGCCACCACAATGAGCCAAAGGCGCAGCAGCACCACAGCTCGAAGGCTGGCCATCATCACTTGTAAGAACAGGAAGGGGAAGGAGGGCCTCAGTTTTAGCATCATTGGCCGTCTCCGAGCACGATAGCATGAAGGCCAAGCACACAGGGCATCAGCACGAGGGCCAGGCACACAGGCAAGCTATAGCGGTCGGGTCTCAGCTTTTCATCACTGGCCAACGGACACGCAACATCACAACAGCGAAGAGCACCACAGCGCGAAGGCCGGGGACAAGCACAGCACAGCAACCACACGCATGCACATCGCACTGGACTGCCGCTCCCGATTTGCATGTAGGGATCGGACTCGGGCCAACAGCGACGCGGCA
This sequence comes from Phragmites australis, assembly GCF_958298935.1. Taxonomy (NCBI): domain Eukaryota; kingdom Viridiplantae; phylum Streptophyta; class Magnoliopsida; order Poales; family Poaceae; genus Phragmites; species Phragmites australis. The sequence goes on along the minus strand of NC_084931.1, from coordinate 471,061 downwards.
CATGCACAGCACGATGGCCGGACGTCATAGAGCATCAGAGGGGAAGGAAATCACAGCTGGGCCTCACCTTGGGGCGCAGACATGATGATGATGGCGACGGATCGGAGGCACGTCCCAAGGAGCGTGGGTGCAATAGAAGCAGCAGGGGCTCCTGTCGATTTCTCCTTGCCGATGGCGAGGCTTGCTAGCGGGGAGGGGAAGGCACAGCTACTCGACAAACACACCTGGTGGCACGGCTTCGGCGCAGCAAGACTCCACCGAGGTCCAAAAAAATCGATCCCCCTCCCTCAAGCACCCCTCCCTGCTTTTATAGTGGCGGCACGGGGCTCCCCCGAGAGGAGATAAACACGAGCTCAATTGGGATTAGGGAGAGAATCCCGGTATATTCCGGTTGGGGATGAGGACGAATTGGTTAGGGGAAAACAATCCGGCGATGGTGGTCCACTGCTCAGAGAGGGAGAGAGGAAAGAGGGGCGCTCGCTACACGCGGAAGAGGTGGCGGCACGAGCAGGAGAGGGGCGAGCGGCTCGGGCACGGCGCAAGCGCGGCTGGGGCGGCACGCTCAGGCGTTCCGGCCCAGGGAGCATAAAGCGGGGGAAAGAAGAGAGTGGGGGGGGGGAGGAGAGAGCGGCTCAGGTGCGGGCGCAAGCGACCTGAGCCAGCTCGGTGCGGCGTGGGAGGAGGAGGCGAGCGGGTAGCGGCGCGTACAAGAAGAAGAACAGGGCGTCGGGCGAGTGGATAAGAGCGAGGGGGAGAGAGGAAGGGCGCCAGCTGGGCTGACCTGGCGTGGAAAAAGGCGGAGAACCGGACATGGGTTGGGCCAGTTGGGAGAAGGAGAGGAGAGATGGGAGCCGGGCCAGGCTGGCCAAAAGGAAGGGGTCGGCCGAGCCCCTTTTTTCTTTTTCTTTTTTCTTTTTTTTTTATGTGTATGTGCATGTACAGGGGTGCAAATATATGCCAAAATGGCATTGCACAGTTAGCGCGTGAGTTGAGTTATGTTAGCCTTATCTTTTGTCTGGTTGTGCTAATTGGTGTGAGCGTTGTTCTATTTCGAGTTGAGATTGTATTATGGTCTAGAGATTATATGCCGATTCCTTTTAATCATTCGGTTATAAGATTTTTAGACCTAGTTTTTTTATAAACTAAATTAATTCTCTTATTTTATTAAAAAATCCACTAATGCTCTTGCCATCGTTTAAAAAAAATTTATGAACATTGCGTTGGACGTACTGTTGGTCCCTGCAGCTGCAACTAAGTGCTGTGTAGAGTACGGTACCTGATGCTGATATCGGGTCAGAGCAGATGACCTGTTACACATGCTCACACTTATCTCTGGTCCACACTTCACATACATGCATGTTTTCCTCTTTGTTTCTTCGAAAAAGACACATGCATGTTCTCCTCTCCCGAGAGGGAAATACTACACATCAAATTCTTCACTGAACGTCTGAACTGAATCATTCCTGCTTCCAGGTGACAGTAATGTAATCGAAGTCGTGAAAAAAATCGTTGCTTATTTTTTGCTTGACGTCGTGCCTGCTTGGAGCTGTTCGTGGACGTACGTACGGTGCATAAAAATGATCGATTTTGTACATATACTACCGCACCGAAAGAAAATGTTGATTCACATAGATATTACTGAACGCCAAAGCAGCAGCAGCAAGACAGAATGATCAAATCCACAGCCAAACAAGTTTAAAGCTTTATTTCATCCATCATTTCAACCAAGCGCGCCGAAACGCAGACAGTTAGCTGTTCTTGAGTGCCTTTCGCTCCTCCTCCTCGATCCAGAAATTAAACAAAGGGAAAAAACCGGGCGGACTTTTTCGGTGATAGATGTTGATGCAGATGCATGCATGGATCACTGGTCCTTGGTCGGGTAGGATGCCATCTTGTTGATGCCGCAGAGCCCCTCGGGCTTGCCGCTGCCCCTCTTCATGCGGATGTACCCCTTCTCGCCCCAGTGCGAGCCCCACGAGTTCTTCACGATGATGTAATCTTGGCCCTTGCTCGTCCCGTATCCCACCGCCGCCACGCCGTGATCCAGCTCCGCGCCGCAAGGACCATCGAACACGCCCTGAGTTGCAGTTGAGTGAGAACTGATCAATGATCATCCATAGGAGAAGTACGTGAAGCAGCAGCAATGGATGATCGAGTGGATTGGCACGTACCCCGCTGTAGAACTGGAAGTGCCTGCCGGAGGCCTCGATGGCGATGCTGACGGGCTGGTGCGCGAGGGCCTTGATCAGCGCCTGCTCGTCGTTGGCCGGCACGTCCTCGTACCCGGAGATGGTGACCACCTGCTCGCTACCGCCCTTCTGGTCGCAGTCGCCCTCCTCCATGAGGTACGGGTACGCCTCCTCCGTGTGCAGGCCGCCGCTGCCGGCGATGTAGGAGAAGGCGTAGTCCATGATGCCGCCGTTGCAGCCGTTGTTCCCGTCCGTGCTGCAGTCGATCAGCTCCTGCTCCGATAGCGACGTCAGGTTCCCCGTCACGATCTGGTTGATGCCCTCCACTGCCGCCACCGTCGAGAACGCCCAGCAGCTGCCGCACTGCCCCTGGTTCTTCACCTCCGTCACGGCGCCCTTCTTCCTCCAGTCCACCGCCTCGGGCAGATCGTCCGTCATGACGCCATCGTACCTAAAGTAGCTGCCAGAGGAGACGGCGCCGTCGTCCCTGCTGCTGCTGCTCCTGGGACGGAGGCCCAGGTAGGTGGCCTTGAACTCGTCGTGCGTGAGGTCGGCGAACTCGTTCAGCCCCAGCCAGTAGCTGCTCACCTTCTTGTTGATCTCGTCGATGTGCTTGAGGTTGTCCTTGAACACCTCGAACCGTCGCAGCTTCTCCTCGAAGCTCGCGTACGCCTTCCGGTACTTGGCCACCCACTCCTCGAACAGCTTGATCAGCCGGTCATGGCTGCCCAGGTCCTCCGGTGAGTAGCCCACGATGGAGAAGTCGCTGTGGGGGCGAGCCTCCACCAGGCACGCGCCGGCGCACAGCAGGAGGATGGCAGCAACGGAGAGCTTGCTCATCAGATGAGCAGAAGAAGTCATTTTGATCAGTTCTTGCTGCTCAGTGCTCTGCTCACTAGGAAGGAGAAGAAGGGGATGCGTTTGATTGCGAGATCGTAGGAGACGATGCATGTATATATACTCATCATTCTGGTGCGTAATCACTTGGAAGCAAAGCGAAGGAGTCTGGAAAAGAGAATGAAAAATGTGGCGCCGGCCATGAGTGTTTCCTGAATCATGCCAAAGCTTCAAGCTTTGGTCTCTGAGAGACTTTGCTTCCAAGCATGCCGGGTGCAGAGAGAGCATTGCTTGGTTGGCTGCAAAGTCCAGAGAAATCTCAGTGCGTATGAACTCATTCAGGGAAAGCAACCACAATCAGGCATGCATCTGAGATCTGAACTGAAACAAAGTGTACGTCGAACAACCTGCAACCCGATGGATGAACCATCCTTGTCAATTGTATGAGGTCCTTTCCATGCTAATGCTTCGTGTCTCTGCTGAAGATGGTACACAAAAATGGTTTCTGTATCTGTTCACACTTCACTAGATTATCTCAGTGCAGTTTTTTTTTTCAGGCTCAGTGACATATATAGTTGTGCTTTCTATTTCATAAAGAATGAATTCGTCTTGGACCACACTTGCTACTTGGAGTGAAACAGGGGCATCAAATTCATCATATTGTGTCATGTGCATAAATCATTCTGTACATAGCATACTCATATCTCTTGCAGGCCACACGTACAAAAAGCCAACACTAACTTACCTCTTTGGTTCCTAATGGAGTATATATAAACAAGCGACCGATGTCAGGAAACGTTTCTATGAAGGTTAATATTCATGATAGCAATCTAGATGAATTGGTTCTTAAGAGGTTAAAGGCTCCTGTCCTATGTAATCTGTACGCACAAGCATAGATGATTCAAGTGGTCAGTGGCCGAATTCCACCTTTCAACTGAATTCAAACTGTTAACTTTGAATGTGTAATATATTTGTGGTGAAACTTCTATTCGGCTCCTCTATTCAGGGATCTTATAAAAAAGTTCATACAACATCAGAATTCACAAAAGAAATGCAGGTAAGATGTAGTGTACTCTCTTCAAATTGCAGTCTCAACGAATCAGCGCTACCGAATGCACAGCCTACTACCAAGTAAAAGGCTTCTCAATCCATTGACAGAACAAGTCACATTATTTTGTGATACTAAACAATTATTATTTCTAGAAAAACACGAGTAAGACATGGCATCCATCCATTCTATAACAGTTCTACACAGATATGAGCCGAAGATATCTTTGAATGGAGGGTGACACTGAAAATGCAGGATAGAATTATCCTTCACTGCGGCTTCTCATAGTTGTTTTGGTCCCTGAACTCCGCTATCTTACTTCTGATCATTTCTGCCACATGAGGCTGCACAAATATGTGCGTAGGTTCAAGCATGTGCAGATGCAGGCATTGAAGCATTCAGATTAACAATGAACTGCGCCATTGGTGCATCACTGAAAGAAACAAGGAATGACATAGTGTGAATTATAAAGAACTTCAAAAGGAGAAAAACAAAAACAAAACTTTGAATTCAATTTTATCATAAGCTTACCAGGAGATGAACAACCTCTTGATTGCATTAACCATCTTTTCTGTGCTCTGGACAACAGAAAGTTACCTGATTGGGAAAAAACGCAAAAATGTCAGTTGGAGTAGCAAGCAGGAAAATTACTGCAATTTTTTGGCAACATCCAACCCCAACAAACAGGCATATACATCAGATAAGGGACAGTGTTCTAAGATGGTACTGTGGTGACCTTCGAAACAGAAGAGGGGAAAATGATTAAAAAAGAAGACCAGATGCAAATGGGGGAAAAAACAGTTCCTTATTATGTGAAAGGATTATGAGGTGTAGTTGAAACAAAAGAACCAAACTAAACCAACCATGCTCATCGTGAATATAATGGTACTACAGGACATCGGGATGTTGAATATAATTTTCAGGCCTACTGAAATCATATGTAACTACGAGAAATAGCCCATTTGTACATTATTCAAACCAGCACAATGTCTGCTTTTGAGCAACTGTGACTAACAATGAATGCTCAGACATTGAAGATAATGGCATTTTATTCTTTGTTTGCTAGTATTTGTATCATTTTCTATGGGAAATACAAAATGTAGGATCGATTATGCGAAAAATACATATTTAAAGGGGTGAATGATTGCGAAAGCTAAATTCAACTTTTAAAATCACCGCAAACAAATATTCAATTTAATCTCGAAATTAGACCCTGATTGTTTAGACATCTACAAGCTGTGGCTTATCTAGAAGTCTGTTTCCAGAACAAGCACATCCATACTTCTTCTAGTTTTTCAGGCTTCTGTAGTAGTAAAAACTATTTTTTTACTTTAAAAAATCATAGCTAGAAGTTAGCAAAAGTAGGATGTTTGTTTCAGCTTCTAGCTTCTAAGAAGTAGAAGCCAATAAAAGTCTAAACAAATAATGTCTTAGTTAGGGCATTTTTGTTTGCTGCTTTTAGATTCTAGCTGTTAGCTTTTACAATAAAATTTTAACTTCTCGGCACATAATTTCTCAGAAAAACTACTCTCAGCTAGCTTCTCAGTATACAACTTCTCAGAAAAACTACTCTTAACTAGCTTCTCAGCTTCTAATTTTTTTTTAAAAAAAAGTAGGCTTCTCAAAGCCAGAAGCCACTTTTCAGCAATCTCGTTTGTTTGGGATTCTGGCACCAGAGAAACCAAAAGTAGAAGCAGCAAACAAATATTGCCTTAGACTGCTATCAAGTCACTAAACACGATTCAAAATTATTCCCATAAAAATCAAGTCAATCGGATTCTAGAAATAGAGTTATGAATTTTACAAGTATATTGTGGTAGATGATGACGAAAATAGATTAAATAATAAATCAACAATTATGCAAGAATTACAGCAATCTCACTAACCAAACTATTCAAAAAGTTAGCTTCATGTTTTAGAATCAAACCCAGGCAAATCGGACCGAACGATCAAAAGATCTACCGAAAGACAAAAACGAAGAACGTGAAGGAAAACTTATGACATTTAATCTTTATTGCATGAATAGATTCTCAAGATGCATCTCAAAGTATCCTAAAAGATTTCCTCACAAAACCCTAGATTAATTCTCTAATCTTCTCTCTCTTTCCGTCGACTACTGTTCCCGTGTATTATATTGACGGCAACAAGCGTTCCTCTTCACGGCAACCCTAGATTGCTTCCGGACCGAACCGCCAGCCAAGCGCTGGGCTGCTCACCTGCCCGCGCCTGGCATGGGCCGCTACGGCCCACCACTGCAGGCCGCTGTGCCAGCAAGCGCTCGATCCACCAGCCCACTGAGCTCATGGCCTCCTGGGCGCACGCCACAGCAGCTGGGCCGAGTCCACACTCCAGGCCCACAACCGAACAAACATGAGCTCAGTTGCAGGCAGACTATGAACTACCATGCAAGCCTATTTTCCTTTATTCCATAGCATACAATAATCCATGCATGTTCATAAAATAATTCTCCACGTCACACGCATTGTGACGCAATTCTCTGTATCACAAACTGTACATCTCCTATATACGTCTTCTGGTGTAATCTATCTCCACTACATCATAGCTCATACAATTTTATGTACGTCTCATAGTGTGATTATCTTCACGTATACCGCTCACTAGCCCGAACGTCCCTCATATTTCACATATCAAAACATAAATATCACTATGCTATCACGAGCATATCTAATTCTGAGTACAAGTTATCATAAACTTGACTTACGTCAATCTACACAACATCACCAGCATAAGCGTATTTCACATATCAAAACGCAAATATCACTACGCTATCGCAAGCATATACAAGCAACCTATTATCAAACACATGCACATCGTCACATGTAATAATACTAAAACACTTTGCGTTTTTACCAATTTCACAATAAAACTATTTTTTCAGTACACATGATCTCACACAAAAAGAGAACCGTATACACATAATATGCTGATAACTTTATACAGCCAGATAATATCTCTCATGTAGTTGTGCACATAATTTCAGCAGCGTTCTAATCCCTAGCAGTGGCGGAGCTTTGCACAGGCCATAAGGGCCATGGCTCCTCCAACACTAAGCTAAATATCTCAGAGAAATTAGAGTGAAGTCATCGACTTATGTGCGGGGGCAGCGTTTAGCATGGGTGTTTACCTTAGTGGAACACCCAATTTTCTTTTATTTTTAGAAATTATTGGATTTGATTTATCATAGAAGCAGATAATAAAGAGATTTATATCTCAGAACAAATAAGTCTTAGAAAATTGGGGAAAATGTGTATCTAGTTAGGGTTTCTTACCAACAAACCACAAGTTAGGTAGAGAGGAGCGGGGGCATGCGGCGCTCGGTGGCGGAGAGGAGTGAGGGCAGGCGGTGGAGAGGCGCACTCTCGTGCCACGATAGGGGAGGGGAGAAGATGGATGAGAACTAACTTAGTCCAGCCAATTGGTTCAATCCTAACGTTTAAACGGTCTTCTTACAGGGCTAAGATGAAAAAAAATCAAATTAAAATTGCATAATGGCAAGGGAATCAAAGAGACAATGTTTTGAGCTGTAATTCTATGAACCAATATTTGGAGCGGCAAAAATGTGAAGCCTACTAAAGGTAAAATATTTATAATTTTAAAATTACTGAGTCTGAGACCAAGCCATGTAAATCGCAGTAGATTTATTCTTATATTTGCGGCCCACCCAGCACACACCAGAGAGTCCAACCACGGACGACGCGACCCACACAGCCTGATTTCGCATTTTGACTCTGCAGTACGAATCTGAAATTTTCTTCAGAATCATGGGGGACTTTTCCTTCCAAGTTACTAGTGTTTTTTTCTTCTTGGTTACATCGAAGACGCACCCCCACCCCCACGGCCACGGCCATACACTGCACAAATGCAAGTGAGTCCCTATCTCATAGGTTCAAAATTTTACCACTGAAAGCACTCTGTCGCCGCACCCCAAGGTGCTTCCTGGCCTACTGTTTTTCTTTTCTTTTTCAAGTGAAGCTACTACTGTTAGTATCTTATTGAATTACAACAAGTAGAGTGATGATGCTGGGCAGATCTAGTCTAAAAAATTAAGCGGAGATATAACAGTGATTGTGCATTTGTAACTTCACTAAAAATACTAGATCCATTAAAATCCTTAAAAAACAAGAATTTAAGCGGGAGCTGCTTAATGCTGTGTCCGCCATGGATGCTGGGACCTGTTGGAAGAACTGTGAGTTTTCGAGGCACATCTCGTGATAACCATGCACCCACAAAATCGAGTCCTGCTGTGTTGAAAGCTTGAAAAAAGGGCCGGCAGGGCGACGTGTAGCAAATGGTCCACACCACACTTATTTTGTAAATTAACTTGGCGGCTAGCCAAAGGCATCCTAAGAAAAAGCATGCATCCTCAATCTTTTCTTTACATTATCAAAAAAATATGTAAAATAGGCCCCACAAATGTATGCAATTTATACATTCTCATCATGCCAATCGAATACAGGCTAGAATACAAAGACATGTACAATATGTAGTCCATCTGATATGGCGACATGCGTGCATGTACAAGCTAGCTGTATGCTGAATTGCTGCTGATCATAGGTTGCGTAAACTGGACTAGTCTGAGCTTGGAGCAACATGCAAGCATGCCAAATTGTCAATGCCTACGTAATACATATGCATTGGGTTGTTTACATTACATGTCATTGCATTGGGGATCATATGTTGTAGACTAGCATGCACGAGCTAGCTATCCATTGCATTGTAATAATGTAGCAGTAAGAAGAAATGCTGCTAAGGATTCTTGCTACCTAGTCCATATATACATGTCCATTTGAATTTATTTGATCTGAGCAGGCGATAAGGATGTGTTTGGTTATCCGCATGATTTTTTTAAAGAATTGCAGCGTATATCCTAGACGAGTAGAAGCAGATTGAGCGGATGCAGTAACTCTGAAAAAAAAAGTGTTTGATTATCTATATGGATGGATACAATGACTATATAAAGATGTTTGGTTGTCTGTATGAGCGGATGCAGTGACCTTGTACCCGAGACTAACGAGTGGGTCTGTTATAGCACTGTAGCAGATGCAGCTTGATTTCGACATATCTACCTGTATAATTACATCTGCATATGTAAAGAGAAATACATCTGCATATGTAAAGAGAAATAGTATATACAGATAACCAAAAGAACTCCGTGAAAATATACGCACAAGCAAAAACTCTTAATATGGAAAACCAAACATGCCCTAAGGCAACCAGGTTGGCCATGCATCATGCACATGGGAAATAAAATGGTAGTAGTGGTTGCTGGAATCCATCACAAGCGAAGAAGGGACCCCTGTCCGCTGATCCCGGGCACAAACCATGCATGCATATCGATGCATGGTGGAGTATAAACTAAACAAGACAGCTTCACGCACTTCCATGCTAGCTACTTCACCTTTAGCAGCATCAAATTAAACTTGCAGGAATCATGAATATCTTGAATCACAAGCCTAATCTAAAATACGCAGTGTATATATTTGATGCGTGCTTGGTACTTTTAATCCTTCTTCTTCTGTAATGTAATGTAATGTTGATTTTGTTGCTTGATCCCTCTCGGTTGCTGGACTGGGTAACTAGTTTCACTATATAATATTTTGTTCAGAGAGGAAGCAAAACAAGCTAGTAATTTATCCGAATTGTGGAATTCAATTCAAACTGTGGGTACTTGCAGAGTCCAAACAATACCGAATATGCAACTAACAGACATTTTGACCAAGCTAATGTGAAGTCTGATCGGTTCTGAAACATGAGAGCAGAAAAGAAATGCAGGAACCCATTCGGCTGTCAGGAAACTGCATATGTTACAACAAAGAAAGGTGTTTTGTTTAGAAAGATTGAAATAACAGCGGTAGCGCAGCTTTGATCAGGGCAATGAGGATGCGACTGACCAACTGTATGCTATTTTTTTTTCTTCTTTTCATAAGTTTATGTCCTGGAATTCAGGGTTGAAAAAAAAACGTTGAATTGTTTGGTCCTCATCATGTTCAGGGTTGAGAGAAAAAATATCTTTGTATCCAAACTACTCTTGAGAAAACAATGTTTGACACCTTCATGCAGATAGTTTGCCATCATATTCTTGTTTGGTTGAGCGAAAAGCATTGAATTGTTTGGTCCTCATCATATTCGTGGAATTGAAAAGTTTTCATAAGTTTCCCATTTTATTTTTTATTCCTTCATGCTTACACCTTTTTTTTTTTTGGCAATAGTTAAAGCATGCCTGGCACATTCTTCAACAAAACATAGATTTGGCTAGACCATAAATGTTTGCTTGGGGAATTCTTCAGATTAAAAAAATAAATCGTCCATGCAGTCGTTTTCTCTCGTTTTGTTTTATGGGTGTAGCTTCAGCTATATATAGTTAAGCATGCCTGGCACTTTTGACATATATTTTGTTATGTTTTGATTTTCATAAAGCCAATTAAAGAATTACTAACTGAAACGGCGAAAATAAAACAGCCTTCCCACTAATTATGACAGGTGGCACCAATCAGAATATAATCTCTTTGCAGTGCATATATATTATGTAAATGAATTGGCTAATATCCTTGCTAGTATCCTTGCAGTATCATTGCACAAATACTGTGAAGACAAATGGCACCAACCAGAGGTATATTAGTATAATCCAGCCTTTTTTTAACAAATTAACAAAGCCTTGGTTGGCACCAGCTATCCAACAGATGCAATTAAGTTGGTAGCAAAGCAACAAAATGGATGAACATTGTTTATGCATCTTCCTTCATTGTTTTCCCATGATGGAATCTTACAGCCTTTTGGCATCTCATCAACACACTCGATCATTTGGGCGATACACAAACATAAACAAATAAAAACACAGCCTTGCAATTTTCTCACGACAGGCACATCACAAACCCAAGCTCATCACACTATTAATATGTTTTCTCTATGTATCTAAATTTGCTCTATTTCTGTCGAAAATCAAGCCGAGAATTTCACAGAAATCTCATGGTGAAATTAATTGTGTTATGTATCTCATGTTTTCAGTGGTGAGAAGTGGGGACATCACATAGGATGCTCTGGCTAGGTTAATAACGTGAATTGGCAAATGATAAAGTAAAAGTAATCAACTGTGGGGCAAGAAGATTAGGGTGATGGATCCAATCTGTCACCTTTTGCGGTGGCATTGTTTTTCTTTTGCTTGGATCAGTCAGTCAGACTGAGTGAGGCAGTCCACAATTGCTGCAGCAGCAGCACAGCCCAGCACTGGAACCCACTCTCTGTCTCTCATCAACCCATGTGCCTCCCACCCAACACATTGCATGGCAGAGCACCAGTCTCTCTCTCTCTCTCTCTCATATCATGCATGCATATCCCTAATCAAGTAGCATTAAGATCTCTATCTCTCTCACTGTCGATGATTTATATTCTGCACAAGTTACAGCGTTTCATATCATGTACACGTACATAGTTATGTTGCTACATATATACAGCACAAAGTCAACATCCTGTCTAACAGGAGCTTATCAGATTTTGCATAACCACTTATGAGCAATTGAGCATCTTCGGTGAAAGGCTGTGATTGTGAGCTCTCTTATCGCTGAACGCTGCAACAGGAATGAGAATACTAGCTAGTGGCAATGGCCTGTTTGAAGAATTATATTGAATAGTTATATATTTGATCAGAATTACAAAATCAAAGGAAAAAAATTTGTTACTCAACTTAATTTACATCTTCGATCGCGACAGACAATCTGGATGAACATGGTGTGGTAGACTGTAGTAATGGTACCAGACCAGATCCATGCCAGGTAAGGTAGCTCAGTCGAGCTTCCACGCGTAGAGGTACAAGCAGAAGCCGGTCGTAGAGACCGCCCCGTCGACCAGCCCCGCCGCCATTCCCGCGGGCGCCGACGCGCTGGACAGCACGATCGGGCGAAAGATGAAGAGCGCCGGCCGCGTGCCGGCGCTGAAGAGCCAGTCGTGCACGTCCCAGTAGACCTCCACCTTGGCCCGGCTGAAGGTGACGGACTGGTTGCCCCGGAACTTCCACTGCAGGTGCTTCACCTGCACCGCGTCCTCGCCGTCGATGCCGATCGTCATCTCCATGTCGGCGTCTCCGCCCTCGCCGCCGCCGCCGCACTCGATGGCGATGTCGTGCACGGCGCCCTGGTCGTGGAACCGCGTCTTGGCCGCGAACCGCCGCCGGCCGAACACGTGCTCCCGCCGCGCCACGGGCACGGCATCGGCCTCCGCTGGCGCGCACGCCGCGCGCCGGAGCGCGTCCTTGCGCATGTCCCCCTGGACGAGGACCACCTCGCCGGCGACCTCCAGGGCCACGTAGTACCCGCCCCGCGGCTCCGGGATCCCCGCGCCGAACCGCGCGCGGCGGAGGTCCCAGAGCACGCGCACCGACGCCGGGGTGGACGCGCCACCGCCGAGCTCCATGCGCCGCGATCCGGCGCGCCGCCAGAACTGCCACGGCCGGAGCTCCACCCTGCACTCCGCCGCGGCCCCATCGGCCCCGGAGATCGCGATTGCAAAGGCGTGCGAAAGGAGGTCGCGGGACCAGGACACGGTGACCACTCGCGAGTGGCCTGCGATCTTGGCGCGGTACACCGAGGCGGTGACAGCCTTGCCGGGCTTGTGGCCGTTGACCGGGACGTCGTCGACGGCGGCGAGGTCGCACGACGACGGCGCCGGCTGCTCGCCGCTCCTGTGCATGTAGGCCACGTGATCCTGCATGGCTACAGCCGCGACAACTAACGTCATGTGCCCGCGAGCGCAGAGAGAGAGAGAGAGAGAGAGAGAGAGAGAGAGAGAGAGAGAGCGCAGGGGAGAAGAAGAGATGGTTATATAGTGCGTGGACAGAGGAGAGAAGTGGTTGCGGCGACTGACATGAACATGCATGATAGGGTGGGTGATGATCGAGCTCGATCGATGCGATCAGCTGAGCTCAGCTGGAGACAGGCAAAATGCATGCATAATTGCATTGGATTCATGTGTTTGATGGGTTGGATACATGCATATATATGCATGTATGGATCATGCTTCCTCTTTCAATGATTAATAGCTAGCAGTATATATGGTGATTTCGGATTTATTTGTTCTGTTTCTCTTGTTTGTATCCTTTTTAATTAGTTCATTGCTGCTTGATTTGATTGAACTGATATCAGTCTTAGCTTGTATTGTGTGAAAGCGAAAGTGCTTCTTGTGTTCATGTGCATCTGGGCATGTTTCTTAATTTGATGCATGCATTGGATCCATGAAAGTGGCTGCACATTGACTGAATTTCCTGCAACACATAGTATCTCTAGTTAGTTTTTAACTGGAGTATATCAATGATAGGAAATAAAATTGAGTTTGAAAAGTCACCACAGTGTCAGATGATGAAATGTCCAAACCTTATCATAGAGGGAGCGACACTAATTGAATTGGAACAGCAAGAGAAGCAGACAACCTGTAAATATAATCTATTGGAAATCTTGTATTTTAAATCATCAGCTTTCTTGTTTAATTTTACTTATCGACGTGCACTGTGCCTTGTTTATCTCCCTTAACCGGTTCTAATGGTCAACAAGTTTCCACATCCCTTCCTTGCTTGGATCGGAGGGGACTGATCATTGATAGATCCCAAGGTACAGGCACGGTGACAAAAAGTGCAGCATTGGAGGACGGCCCTTAATTTGTCCACTCCCACTGTAACACAGATCCAAATTCTGTGTGCATGCATTCCTAACCAGCTGGGGTTGGAGAGCCTCAGGTTTCAGTACACAGATTCAGATGCACAACTAAAAATAAGTGAAATAAAGGGAAAATTATGTGAGGGAGGGGACACAGAAAACTGTGGCACGCATGTGAGAGATGCTACTGGAGCATGTGTTGCAGAAATGGTTGTTTATCATCTATTGGCCACTCCAGATCTGCTGATGAGTGGGAGTGGAGAGTTCCACAGCTTCAGCCTCCATGGCACACTTGCATTTAAGAAATGCACATATATCTGTGTGTGTGCACACATTCATAGAAATCAGTGCAGCAAGTGTGCACAAATACAACTCTAAAAACTTGGGCAAGCATGTGATCCAAAACATCATGGAAATAATTGAACATTAAGTTTGTCATTCCAAGTTTGCAACAGCTCAAACACTGACGTATATCCTTAACAAGTCAAAGTACAAAAACATAAAAAAGAAAAAGGGAGGCACTACTTATGAACAATTCAGGCATACAGCACCATAATGGTCTCTGCATACTTCATCTGGTGAGCAGAAACCTTCGCTTGCCTTCAAAAACCTCCACACACTTTGATTACTATCATAGTGCTTGGTCAGTCTTCCAGCTTCTCCATTATATAAAAAAAGAACAGTGAAAAGGCTGGGACTACCTTTTTGCACAGAAAGATCCTCTTTTGAACAACAACAATTCCAAAGAACTCCTTGGTGCTTGTATAAATCTAAAAACACACAACGAAGATGCACAGGAAACAGTTTGGCTAAAGTTTGTCAGTTTTGTTTTTCCGATCCACCTTCAAGCGGCACCTAGTCAAGGTTTCTTCACGATCCTCTGCAGGTACACCTTTCAAGATGTCTTCAATGTCTGCCTTATGCTTCCTTTGCAGTGCATTGGTCTCCTCTTGCTGCCGAGCCAACAGGCTTGCTAAACTCTCAGTAACATCTGCTGAAATGTATCTCCGCTCAACATCAACAGAGTGTTGGCTAGTACCAACAGAAACTCCTCCAGATATCCTGTCGACTACAGATGGGTTTGACAAGCCCACAGATGAGGATATTCGCTCACAGATACCTTCCACGGAGTGGATGGAAGCGCCAAGGTAATGGTTCTCCTTATGTTTTGCACTGCCGACAATGTCATCAACATCATTCCTATTCACTATTCCATTTGAAATATTATCACTCGCTTGTGGGTCCACCACTGATTGAGATATTTCACTGTCTCTCCTGGGTGAGTCCGACCAGTACTTCCGCCCAGAGGGAAGCTGCTCTTGAACAAAGCCATTATGCGCAGCATCAGGCTCATTGTGCGATTCGGAACTTCCCTCATCGGCGTCTGAACTCTGGGTCTCGGAATGAGCAGCTTCATCCCCTTGGTTATCAACTGATTCCTCTGCTGCCCAATCAGGTATATGCGCACGAATTTCAGCATCTATCATTTCTGCAATTGCCGTAACATCTTGGTCTGTGAGATCCAGCTGCACGACCATCTCGGTTGCAACACTGATCGAAGTGTCAGCTTCAATATCAAAAGGGAAGTGGATGTTTTGGGCGTGACCTGTGCATTGGAGTGAAAAATGGATAGAAGTGAAGTACCGGATTAACAATACAGTGATAATTGAAATGAGATCTGATCATAAAAACCTGTAGAATCGGCTATCCGCAGTTTCAAAAATATTGTATTCAAATCCTTCCGTTGGCTCTCAACTGTGATAATTCGACCAGTGGCAGCATGTGGATCCATGGTATCATGTGCATAGTTTTCACTAGGATGTGACTCTGCCATACTACCTGCATTTCACATTAAGATTGACATATCAAAAGGAGAGGAGCCTCATATCAGTGCATCATTGAATTCACGTCGCATTTGACAGGTCATTTAAACCCTGAACAGCAAACCTGAGCGCTCATGGTGGCCCACAGATGACGATGCTCTGTCATATCTGTAACTCGAAGTTGGTTTTGGACTTCCAGCAGTATCTGCTATGTTTATTCTAAGGTTATATGGGAACCAGAGCAAGTTTTACCATAATCTGCATCTTGTAATAGGAGATGTATCCAATTCAGTCTTGTACCTGATGTATTAATATTTGGATGCAGTGGATAAAATATTCTTTCATCATCAACATCTAGGAGAAACGGATCCATTAATAGTTCTTTTGCTGAGAGTCTTTGGGGGGCATTGGCGATGCACTTCTCTATAAATAATTTCACTTCAGGATCCTCAATCTTAGCCAGCGAACCAGGCTTTTCACCCTGTAATACCACATCGAGAGATTATGAAAGTGAGAAGGTATAATGCCACTTGATTGTACAATGATAATCGATTCAGTGAGGAATGCATTTCCTAGGACCTGTGCACAGCATGAATAGTGATATAAATCCATTTAATAGAGCAGATTATGAAGCAAATCTAGTACATGCATCCTCTGTATGTGTGTTCAGTCCATTCAAGAAAACAAGGCTGGAAAAGAAAAGATATTCCTCCAAAAATACGAAGTTGCCAATGAATAGAGTAGTACGTGTTTTGTGTTAAAGAAAAGTAGTGAGATCTTTGAGAATGATGGAGTCCACTTATATGATGCTGTAGGCAGTTTGATACCAGGTTGAGAACATAGGGCAATATAGTAGAATATGAGACAACGGCAGAGGTAGATGCGGGTACGACTGTGCCTGTGGCTATCCATTATCCATCTATCCATTATGAAAGTTCAAGTAAATCATGCTAGTGGATACTTATGTAATTTATATGAACAATAATACTAAAGCACAGCCATGCTTTCAGTACAAAACTCACTGGAAAAAAAAAAACCCTGCTTGCTCTCTTCAAAAAATGAAGGGAATTCTTAAAACAGAAATTCAAATTTGGTTCAGACCAAACTGGCATATACTGCTAAGCAACGCAGGAACACTTTGGCAACTGAAACATAAAAAGATACGCTCCATAGAAATCTACAAGATCTTTCCCAGTGGAGAACACTAAAATTGCTCTTCACCTAGATGTATTGATTTAAGGGAAAAGTCCATTTTGGCCCCTCAACTTCGGCAAAAGTCTAATTTCTACCCCGAACTACAAAACCGTCTAACTTTGACCCCCAACCGTGAAATCCGGTTCAATTTGTACCCCGAGCCTATTTCAGGTGGTATTCGGGTGACGTGGCGGCGGTTTTTGCCGTGTTGGTAGCCATGTCTCATCTTTTACGTGGACATGTCAGCCCCACTCAGGAACAGTAAAAAATAAATTAAAACAAACAATGGGTCCCACCTGTCAGCCACATTACTCTCTTCTTCATCCTCCAACTTCTCTACTTGCCTCCCTCCTCTCCCTTGCGGACGGTGGTAAGAGAGAGGGAGGTTGGGTACGACAGGTGGGACCATGGTAAGAGAGATGAAGGAGAAGGTGACAAAAATTGCCAGGTCATGCCCATGTGGCCCAAAACTGCCGTCATGTCACCCAAATACCACCTCAAACGGGCTCAGGGTACAAATTGAACTGGATTTCAGTGCCAAAGTTAGATGGTTTTGTAGTTGGGGATAAAAATTAGAATTTCGCAAGAGTCAAGAGGCCAAAAATGGACTTTTTCCTTGCTTTAACTAGAGCTACATTAGCAGACTCAGACAGCGTGTGTATCTTTTATATATTTTCCTCTGATTCTAAACCTTTAAATTATTTCAGCAGAAAACAGTTGCAGGCTTTCTAGTCTACAACTTGCATTAGAAAAAGGTAACTGTATTGGTAAGTCTACAAAATAAAATTGTTCTCAGTTAACTCTAATGATAGAAAGTAACATATTATGTTGTAAAAGACTGTTTAAATAATGCCGTTACTGAAATACATAACTCTGGCTTCATATTTAGCTGTTTCTTTATCCCAGAACTTTCAGTGAATATCATGTAAAGTAGCTCGATTTATACTACTGTTTAAAAGTCTAAGAACAACACCATAGAAAAACTAGATGATGGTCTGGGGAAATTAATTTTAAGCAAATTTTCTATTATTTTGCAAATTACCAGACCTTAAAAAAGGTAAAACAGAAGCATAACTGGGACCACTATGAATCTTTAATCAATATATCATTTTCTTGGTAAGTATAAGTCAGAAGGAATATTAATGTTTCTATGTTATGGATTTCTCAACTATAAAAAAAAGATGGGCCAGCAAAAGCACTTGTGATTTGGTGACGAAGCCAACCTCTGGGGTTTGGCTGGGGCTAGGGGTCTGCAGCAATTAGCTGCGGAGTGAGTTGAGTTGTTGTATTCCTCAGCCGGCGGGTGTTCTTGGTCGTTTTTTATCGTTTCGTGGCGCATATGCAACTTTTTGGGTTAGTGTGATGTAGGGTGTGTTGTACTTCTTTTTCTCTTCTTAATGTAATGATACGTAGCACTCCTGCGTATTGTGACCATAGAGCATGAATAGTGTTTCATGGAGACTGACTGACTTCAATTTTCAGGAACGAAATTGCAAAAAGTAATGCAAAGGATAAGTAAACTAACATCGGAGACTTTCTTGTATATTTGTGCTGCATTAGAACATTCACAATATGGGTACTCAAATGTAACAAGCTCCAGTAAACACATCCCAAATGCATAGATGTCCACAAGCTCATTATATTCCTCATCATAGAGTTCTGGTGCCATGAATTCGGGTGTACCTATCAAGAAGCAGGTGCCACATGAAAAATATCATAGATTTCTAATAAATAAAAATCAGAACATTTAAAACAAATGAATTGCTTACCAATGATACTATGAGCTGAACGTGCATTATCCAGGATGGCTGCTAATCCGAGGTCTCCAATCTTTACCTCACCTTGGTTCCCATTCACAAATATATTGTCGCATTTCAAGTCTCTATGGATTACTGGTGGATCGTGGCTATGGAGGTAGAAAAGACCACTCAAGATTTGCCTTGACCATTTCTTCAAAGCTCTAATGTCTACCTTCTTGTGCTTTATGCGGTACCTAAACAAAAAGAAAGAGAGAGGTAAAAAGCTCAGCAAGAGAAAGCTCATGCATTTTGAAAAGCCTAAGATGTATCTAGCTTGTCAACGTTTCATGCTTTGATTATTGGTGTAAACATAGCATCCACGCATGTGTCAGGGCACAGGCCCTTTTTAAGTCTTGGCATTGAAATATGTAACTGGATGATGACAACAATGCTAAAACAGATGGTATCGGTTACTGAATACAGCTTGCGCGTAATATTTGAAGGACAGTAATTATAATCAGAGGGGCACAGGAGCACAGACTGGCGTAATGTCCCTGATGTGAAGACTTCTGTGATGAAATTTATGTTGTTGTTTTTCCTATCAAGCCATGAATTGTAGAACTTGATTATGTTCTTGTGCTTGAGGGTCTTGAGCAAACGCACTTCTGATTTCAGCCTCTCAAAATCATCATTGTTCCGAAGTAAGTCACCCACTTTGATCTGGTTCCAAGCAACTTCTAGCCCTTCCAATTGATCAAAAGCCTTGTATCTATCCCGATAGGATCTATATCAAGGATCCCAAATTCATAGAAAAATTGGAGCAGATAGATGATCAGTTGCACAACATAGACAGTTGATGGAGCAGAGTTCAACTTCCACAGAGTTAGAATGTACGGACATAATGCAGAAGTCCAAGCATCTAAAAAGTGTGTTTTTCATTAACATCAGGATCAACTAAAAGAACCTCTTACATGAAACAAAATTCATTTTAAGCACCCTAGCAATGCCAATGACTCAGCAGCTACAATGAAAACATGCATATCAAAGGTAGATTATTCTTGCATAGACAAACGAACTTTAAACATATACTAAGATGGCACATTCATACCTAAAGGCATATGGAATAATAACAACTATGACAGTTACTAAAAAAAAGATGGTGATTCTCTTATATCACACGAACACAAATACAACAAAATAACCATGGCGGCTGTGCATTTCTCCAATCAGTTGTTAAAATTGAGACACACAACATAGCAGTCATATAAAGATTGCATCTGAAGCCAATAGGCAACGACACAAAAAAATTGTAACTTTCACCCATCAATGCACCGACTAGCAACAAAAAAAAAACATAAAGAAAAAACACATAAAACTGTAAGCTTAACGAACCCAGTATAGCAGGTACAAGATGAAATGGGGATCTAAATGATAATGCATCGAGCAATCAGAGCAGAACAATGCCGGCGCGCATTCAAATGACGCAAGTTCAAAATTTACACACAAAGCAACAATAATAGAGTAACCAAATCTCCAAAAGACCGCACATAAAGGCAAGGCTGGAACTTCAACCGATCAGCGCATCAGAAAGCATTGAACCGTTCCAAATGGCAGAGGGCCATCATCGCTGAGCAAAGCATCGAGACTAAACAAAAAAAAAGTCGAATCTTTAACCGATCGGCACGAGTCAAACAAACCCCGGCCGGACAAATCCAAATCACACGTCAAGGCCTCCCCGTGGAACGAAAGGATACACCGTCTTGAAGGCGCCCTTGCCAAGAACCTCCGTGTACTGCAAGAAGCCGCATGCATGGTCACGGAAGGAGTGGAGAGATCAGAGGCGAGGTAAGGAAGGAGAGAGACTAGGGTGGATCAGGGGAGGTGGCGGAGGGCATTTACCCGTCCGTAGCGGCCGGTGGGGTCGACCTCGGCGAACTCCGGATCCGTATCGGGCTCCGGCGGCGTGGGAGGCATCGGGGCAGCGGCGGCGACGGGCGTGGCGGACGGAGTGGGTGACGGCGGTTTTGGAGTTTACCGTTTTGGGGCGTCGCGGTTGGGTGGTTAATTGGGATCACAGGGGTCTCGCGGCTTTCCTTTCCGGCCGGAAAGCAACCTTTCTTGCGTCCCCGCAGGATCTGACCAGACCAGACCCGACCCAACCCAGCACCACAAGCAAGGCGACAGAGGCAGTGAAGGAGAAGGTCAGGTCGTCTCAACTCACGCTAAAATAGTTTTTGGTTGGTGAGCGTAGGGAGATAAAATAATTTTATTTATATTTTTTTTTAATCTGATAATTCTATTTATATATAGATATTTATTTAGTGAGTGTGATAAAATGAATCTATTTTAGTATATCGGACATACTATTAGTGATACGTTTGAAGTAGGATCGCTGTGCTCTATCTTTTTTTTTTTTCAACTCCATCTTAAATTTTTAAAAAATATTTTTTAATTCTGAACCATTTTATCCCGTTACTCTTTATCTAAACAGTACAAAATAAGATAGATACACTTCATCCTATCCCGTCCTACGAATCAAATATTACCTAAGTCACCACCATAGATTGAACGAGAATTGTTTATTCAGGGCAGGCTAAATGTACCATTAAAGAAAATTACTATCTTATCTCTTCTATTCTATATGACTTGATATCTCGTATCATTAGAGGCAAATTGTGAGCGGATAGTTAAAAACATAAATTATTTTTGGGCTGCTCAAACTCGTGCTTATGGTTTCACAATTTAAGTACTCCTTACGGTTTTAAATGATTGTCGTTTTGATAAGGTCTGATCAAATTTTAAAACTTTAAACGTCAATAGGTTCCAAAAATATTTATTTAAAATCGAATGGAGTATTTAAAACACGTGTAGACAAATCTACACGTGTGATTTTTATGTTTCTAAATTAAATAATTAAAAAATCATTAGTGGTCAAAGTTTTAAAAGTTTAATCGGATTTTGATCATACTGATAATTATTTAAAACCGAATGGAGTATTAATTTGAGAGCTAACTCAAAGATATTGTGTGCGTGGCAGATTCCAAATCACAAAATGATGTGTCTGAACAATCTAGACGGTTCACAACTTGGTCACATGGTAGGAGATTAGAAAGTCTTATTTAGGTTGGACCTCGTGGCTGCCGTTACGGTCTATCTTTTGACCCTGTTCCACTCTCATTCGTAGTGGTGTTAGGCATGAGGAAAATATGAGATGTGTTACTGTAAAGTATGCAATTTATAGTTTTACAAACTTTTATATGCACCGGCTGAGGAAGTCGGGATGATTTGCATTCAGTTATTTGATGCTCGCAGGCATCCAGTAACCGAATAATTACACATTCATGTCATTGCCCATGCCTTGATGAAAGAGTATCAACACAACTTTATTTCATCCTTTTCACTGGAAGCACTACATTACCGAACACCTTTTTCTTGGTTCAATGTATCGTTTTCTATTTTCTCTTACTCGATATCTCCATTTCCCTTTGTGTTAGTTTTAGATTTGGGCAGAATGCGTGCCAGGTTGCTAAAAGTTGCCTTGATTTTGGCCAGTCATATATTAGCTAGACAATGAGGTTGGTTTTGCAAATATTCATGGTTTCAGAAAGTATCAATTTAAAGGGCTAGTGTCAAAATGTTGTATCGTTACTTTGTTTGTCAAAAATGGTTGTAGCTGTCCAATAATCAGACGTGCTGGACTTTGAATCCTGGTGTGATTCTTCCAAATACAGTTGACTTGATTCACAATTTGCCTCGTGGTTGGGTTGGACCTTTTTCACCTTCGTTCGTATATTTGCCTCCTTTTCCTTGAATTTTAGGCATCAGCACTGATTGCTTAAATGCACGCGAACTTTTTTATGCGATGGGCCAAGAATCAATTGGAGTACTGGTGTACGTGTAAGAGATTTCTTCCTTCTCTAGCTTGTACTAATTGTACAACATATAGTTCTGGCTGTTTAAGCAAAGAACATGAACAATCCATAACAACTCGATTTGAATTTGATATGCTTTGCTACACATAAGTTTGGTTGGAAATTGACATGGGTTAGGCATGAAATTACCCCAAACGCAAGGCAGGTAAAGTCTTAACCGAAAACGCTAGGATCCCATTAACCAGTGTGCACGGCCAAGTAAAGTATGCAATTTTGCTTAAGAACAAACATCAGCAATAATTGTTGAGATGCACATTCTTCGATTTTTTTGAAACAATATTATTTTATTAACAAAATTGGAAAAAATATTCAAAATGGAAAGTTTGCAAAAATATGTGTCAATCGGCACTCTAATTGCCGACTAGGCACTTATTGGTAATCGGAGTGCCGGCATCCCATTTGTCACACACGTGGAGACTTGTCGGCATTTCAATTGCTGACAGGTCCTATATCTCATACACGATATTAAAAAAATTATAACTTTTTTATATGATCTCGGATGGAGATTATTTTTATACAAAATTTTTATCTATTGACGATATCTATCATTTTGAAGTTGAACACTTTTCCATTTAAATCAGTTTAGATGTCAAAAAGTGACTAGAAATTACATATCTAGTTTTTCAAATCTGAAATTTATAATCATGTTTAGATTGTTGATATGTGGCTAATCGACAATTAGGGTACAGACTAACATCTATTTCTACGACTTTTCTATTTTAAATATTATTTATATAATATTTCAATAAAATAATATTATTTTAAAAAAGATTTCACGTTCTTCACTAACATGTAAACAAGATGGATCTCTGGGGAAAAGCAGAGACCATATGCTCTGGATCACACGGTGTGAGAAGCAAATTTTATAGAATCTTTCTATAAAAGATGAAAAATCTTTATATAATTTTGATACTGTAATATATCTTTTGATTTAATAGTTAAACTAAAAAGAAAAGAAAGACACGTGTGGTTTGCTTCCCTCGGTGTGGGGTCGAGTGGTGAAGGGGATCGTCGTCCACGTCGAGGCGCCAGAGGTGTCCTTCCTTCCATTCCACGGTTGGTTGGTTGGCGTCTCTCTCCCTCTCCTTGTCGTCGCCTACTTTCCCTTCCCTCCCCTCTCCTCATGTTGCCTTGATCGATTGAACGAACCACTTTCCTTTCCATTGCCGCGACGCGCACGACTTCCACCCTTCCCACCGTCCTCGCCTCTCCTCTCTCCTCTCTTCGGAGCACGCATATATACGCGCTCGCCTTCCCCGCACGCCTGCCCATCCCCGCTCCTCGTCGCTTCTAAGACGCCGCCGCACTGACGGCTGGTGGCTGATCGGGCGGAATTCTGGAATTCGGCCCGCGCCTGTTCCCCCGATCGGAAGACCGGCGCGGCGGAGGCCAGGGAGCTCGCGGAGGTGAGGTTTGCTGCTAAACTTTCCGCCTTTCCGCCGCTTTGATTTGGTCAGATTCGTATACTAATATATCTTTCCGGCGTAGCTGCGCGTCCAAAGAATATCTTTTTCTTTTACTTTTCTCAGAAGTAAAAAAAGATGGGTTTTTAAGCGCTGGTTAGGTGATTTGGCTCGTTTTGGAAATTGGAATTCCAGATGGGGCCTTGCTACTTGCTACAGTTGTTTAGAGTAATAGGGGGGGGGGGGGGTGATGAGGTTTCTAGGTTGGGACTTTGAGCTGCTGTGTTTTGCCGTCCTAAGCAAACTAGCTAATTATGTTGTTTGTACTAGTCTCTACTCTGTACTTGGGCATTTGGGCAGGAGTAATTGCCATTTGTTTAAGGGCAATACTCATATTTTTGATGCAGTAGAATGATCCTGGTTAATCATTCGTTCATTATGCATCAGTTCTTTAAATACACATAAATTATTTGGAGTCTTCTGACTATGGATTGCCACTGTGTTTCCTCCAGGCTTCGTCTTGTTTGCATATGATGCAACACCACCATTCATCTTAAAGCTGTCGTGATGATGATCTCTCCGAACAATGTGTAGCATTTGTCACTTGCAACTCTCTAGCTGCTCTAGTTACATCCTTGTACTAGAGAATGGTGAAACTCGCAAATATCGGTCGCAGGTTTGCGTGCCTATTCTTTTTATTATCTTTAGCACTGGACATCCCTACAGCTAATGTTGCTCACTTGTTCATTCTGGCATATTGATGCTTCCAGTTTACTTAGATTTCCAAACGAAAGCATGAGGCTTGTTATGGTTACAATTATTGGAGTCGTCTTTGGCTTCTTCATTGGAATCTCGTTCCCATCAGTTAGCATAACAAAGGTACGATGATGATTATATCAACATAATTGCACTGTATCAATTGATTGGAAGTGAATAACTTATGTCTGTTTGAAATATGTCAGCTTCACTTTCCAGCTAGCTTTGTTTCATACATAGAAGACAGAAACTCTGGGCTCACTACCCAAGCTATACTTAATCATGCCTGGACTTCTGCCAGAAATGCAAGGGGAAATAATACTGAACCAAGTTCGAACACTACTCTAAAGGTTGTTGTATTACTTTGCCAGACTACCTGCTTAGTTTTAAAGTATACCTGATGCTTGACTGCTAGTGAATAGACCATCAATGTTTTTTTATTGTTTCCTGATCGTCGTTTTGCTCTTGTATATTTGGTTCATTCTGACAAAGATTTCTGCTTGCTGACTCTTAGATTTATGTTCCAACAAACCCCAAGGGTGCCGAGAGGCTAGCACCAGGTATCATTGTACCAGAGTCTGACTTCCATTTGCGCAGGTTATGGGGAGACCCAAGTGAGGTATATCCTCTTTTGCACCTTACTCACATCATCCCACTGATCCCTCACAAATGCATTTGAAGTGTCATTACTGAACATGTCGAGAAGTATTCAGAATTCCAAAAAATTCCTAACTCTTTGATAAATATTCGGTTTTTGTTGCTTCAAGAATATACCCCTTGATCCTTATTCTTGTCCTTTCTTTGTTTTATTCCCTTCTCCAAATAACGTTAGCTTAGGATGAGTTATTTTTATAGAAGGATTTATGTACTTCTCTGCTCTTCTGATTCATCACATTGCATCAAAGCCATTCAGCACTAGTTTTTTGAAACTTTAGTGAACTACATATTAGGTTTACAGAATTATTTTATAAAAAGGGATCTAAATTTGCAGCCTTTCAAATTTTGTTGCTCGGTATGCCGGATACTGATATTTAATTTTGAAATGCAGGACCTGCCCTTCAAACCAAAGTACCTTATCACTTTTACTGTTGGATATGCGCAGAAAGAAAATATAAACAGAGCAGTAAAGAAGGTAATTCTTTCAGCAACATTAATGAGATAACAAATCAATATAATAGCACCCTCTTATCTAAAAAAATCCAAATAATGCCTTCTCCCTGTTTTTTATGACATTACGTGCCATCTTATTTTAACTCACCTGCCTGATTATTTTGTTGCTGCTGCTGCAGTTTTCCGACAATTTTGCTATTCTGTTATTCCATTATGATGGGCGGGTGAGTGAGTGGGATGAATTTGAGTGGTCAAAGCGAGCCATCCATATTAGTGCCAGGAGACAAACTAAATGGTGTGCAACTGAGCTCTAGTACTGTACTGGTCACTCTTTCAATTGCTTAATTTTGAAATATGCCTTTATCTAATAATTTATTGTGCACATACCACTAGGTGGTACGCCAAAAGATTCTTGCACCCTGATATTGTGGCAGCTTATGAGTACATATTCATTTGGGATGAGGACCTTGGGGTGGAGCATTTCGATGCAGAGGAGTATGCTTTCATTCTTCAGCCCTCTGTTCAGTGTTTCTTGATATGACTTGCTAATTTATGATTTTGTTGAGTTGCAGGTACATCAAACTTGTTAAGAAACATCATCTGGACATCTCTCAGCCTGGTTTAGAGCCTGATCGGGGTTTAACATGGCAGATGACCAAAAGAAGAGGTGATCGTGAGGTTCACAAGTGAGTGTGATTCTAATCTGAAGCAGTTACTTTTGCTATTCCCTTGTTGAGGTCTAGTGTTTTGATTGAGCATCATTTTTACAGGGATACAGAGGAGAGGCCAGGCTGGTGCGCCGACCCTCATCTTCCACCTTGTGCTGCGTATGTGGTTATTGCCCTCTTACTGAGTTTGTTTTTCCAGGATACTTCCCAGTTCCCATCATATTATTATCAGTCTACCATACATTCCGTAGAGAGTTAACTTACCTATATTTGATGTACAGGTTTGTTGAAATAATGGCTCCAGTCTTCTCTAGAGATGCATGGAGATGTGTGTGGCATATGATACAGGTTGCTGTCATACTCGCATTGTTGTCTTCCCTCTATCCTTCCTTTACATAATTGTTTGATACTGATTTTGGATGTAGAACGACTTGGTTCATGGTTGGGGCCTGGATTTCGCTCTCAGGAAATGTGTGGAGGTATCTTTTGGTTCTGAAAATATACCAATCTAGCAACCTGCAGTCATGAATGTTCTTACTGAATCACGTGGTCATTACTTACAGCCTGCTCATGAAAAGATTGGAGTCGTTGATTCACAGTGGATTGTTCACCAAGTGGTTCCTTCTCTCGGGAACCAGGTACGGAGAAACACCAACATTTTTCATTATCTATCGCAACTTTGGATTTCTTACCTTTTCCCTACCATCATGTATACAACAACTCACAGGGGCAGTCAGAGAACGGAAGAGCGCCATGGGAAGGGGTACGCATATACAGGAGCAGTTTGGCAATGTTTTTGTGCAGTTTGCTTGCGACCTCGGGTTCATCTTGCTGTTCCTCTGTGCTCATGACATGTGTCTGTCGTTCAGGTGAGAGCGCGGTGCAGGAAGGAATGGGGCATGTTCCAGACGAGGATGGCGGAGGCGGAGAAGGCCTACTACAAGATGATGGGCATCACCCCTCCAAACTCCACGCTTGTATAGCTCTTACGCTGCGATGATTATTCTTCTTCCCCGCCCAACCTTTGTCCATGGCAATGGTGGTGGTGGTGGGTGAGCTGATAATACCAGTAGTACTTGATGTAGAGTTAGAGACGGTGAATGCGTGTAGATGACGAGAGGACTGTAAATCCATGGCGAACTGGTGATGAGAGGATTGTAAATCCATGGCGAACTGGTGATGTTATCTGATGTATCAATCGAATTTTCTGAAGCTGTTGTTTGGGCACGTTTTACTCTTTGATTCAGATGGGTTTGCTTTCTTTGACACCGAGCTGTTTGAAACACATAAATTTATTTGATTTTGTATATTAATTTCATTTGAACTATGCAAGGAGCACTTTTTTACAACATCCTCGTGAATTTCGATTGGATTTCTGCGTTCCAACTTTCAGTCGGGGCTTATCGTCAGTTTCACCATGTGGTGCTAGTGCATCTGAGCCGTCCGTCGCAGATCGAACTGCCGCATGTGCTCTCTCCGCGCGCCGCAGAGAAAGAAGAGAGATGGTTGTTCGAGACGGCAGAGCGGGAGCCATGGCGGCGGCGCTGCTGCTGTCGTCCTCGCCGTCACCGCTGCTTCCTCTCGCTCACCGCCACCCCCTACCCGCTGTACTACGACCTCATCGTCCACCGCCCCGCTGACCCCAAGCCCCCCAAATCCTCCTCCGACGCTGGGTCCGACCGCCAGCCGCGACCCCCAGACGAGCAGCCGCTCGACCGCGCCAAGAGGCGGTACCTCCGCAGCCGCCTCCTCCCCGACCCGGACGCCGCCTCCGGTACCAAGCCGTCGTCCTCCTCCTCGGAGTTTGTCGAGCTCCGGCCGGAGGTGGTGGACTTCCCGCGGCTGCACGCGCGCGAGGAGGCGCTCTACTTCCACGACGCCTTCGCCATGCCCTGGGAGAAGGACAAGCAGTACCGCATGCTCTATCGCCTCGAGAAGAAGTACTTCCCGCACCAGTCCCTCGACAACGCCTTCGTCCCCGCCGACGCCGGGCCGCCCTCCGATGCCGACAGGGGCCTCGTCTTCTTCGAGGACGAGAAGAAGGACGATAACCCGGTGGTGGCCAATAGGAAGGAAGCGACAACAACAAAGGGGAGGTGCTGGAGGACATCCTATACTTCACAGTTTGCAGTCCACTCAGTAGTCAGAACTATACACCTGTAGCTAGCCAGCACAACACCTGCAGGCAATATCACAATCATCCAGCAATCACATCTCGATGAGCAACACCAACAGAGGTCAAGATCGAACAGGAAACC
This sequence comes from Phragmites australis, assembly GCF_958298935.1. NCBI lineage: Eukaryota > Viridiplantae > Streptophyta > Magnoliopsida > Poales > Poaceae > Phragmites > Phragmites australis. Next base: position 442,442 of record NC_084931.1, on the reverse strand, counting down.
CCCAAAAAAAAAACAGTCGCAAAAGCATCAATCCATCGTACTGTGCGGCGCCTTGAGTACCTGAACGCGACGCCTCCGAGGTGGGCGGCGCCGACGAGGGCTGCATCGCATCTCTAGTCAGACGAGAGCCGAGAGGAGAAGCGGACGAAGAGGAATAAGACGGATCGAGATAAGGGATACCTGGGGCCCGTAGACAGGGTCGGATGCGATGAGCTCCTGGACGTCTGCGCGCACGCGATGATCTTGTCGTTCTTGCCCCGCTCTCGTGTTACCACGACGTCGGGCAGGAGCGAGGAGCACGCCTCGTGAGAAATATTGGCAGAATATTGTGAGCGGCGGTTTCGCGGTTGCGCCCCTGCCCGATTTGGACCGCGAGACAGGAGAGGCCAATGGCGGGGCCAAGACGACATGTCATTATGCTCTACGAGGTCCTTGAATGTATTTACTGCATGTCTTGACAAATGCATACAGTGATACCTTCATTATTTGACATTTTCATTTACTTTTAATCCAATGTAACTGGAAAACACCAGTCTACCCCTGGGCAACCAAAGCGACAGCCAAGGCAATCACCGGCCGGCCGGGTCTCCATGCATGAAGATGGATGCTGCCTATGACATCAATAGCTACCCCTCTCTTGTCTGTCGCCACCGACCGAACCAGAAAGGGCCAACACCAAACAATCCACCAGAATATATAATTTAGTTAAGTGATCAAACGCGCGCACAGTATTGCATGCGTTCATGATTACTACATAACGAGATCAACACGTTAGACAATAGTTAGTTCAACATAGCAAGACCAACACGATACACAGTAGCTAGTTACACACACCAATACTTATCTAATGGCCTAACAGAGTCGGCACAACTTAATGGTAACCGCAACATCACTGACTCTGATATTAGTTACACCAAAGCATACAGGTCCTGCCATTAAAGCTTAACAACGAGCCAATCCAAAAGCTCACTCAAAAGTCCATTATCGACCAAGTAACCTTCACACGCATCTTAGTGACACCAACAGTAATAACATCTTCCTCTCCATAGTTGACCCTTGGAGTAAATTCAATGGTGCATGACTTGCCATCACCGGTCTCGGCAACAATTTTCAGCATATCCTTCACATAGACAGATACCACGGGTCGCATAAGTTGGATAACACCGTTACCATCGCTAGTGACAGCACCAGCCACTTCGCTATCATAAAGCACAAGGCTGTTCTGGATATTGGTGGTGTGGGCAGTTATTTTTCCATCAAAATCTCCCCGTACAACTTCAATCACAATATTAGCCTCCATTGCACATTTCACAACTGCGTACATCACATCCACAGTACTGAGTCTGGTAGCAAGAGATTCACTTTCAACCACGCGTTTCCCCAACCATCGCCCTGCTATGCCTCTGATCGTTAAGATTCCTTTACTAAGTTCTCTGTCCTGCCCTCGATGATCCTTGATCTTCAGATCAATCTCAACAAAATTATCACTTATTAACGCAAGTCCTCGTTTTGGGCCAGTCAAGATCAGTGATTCATCCTATGAAAAAGGTTTACATGATAGGTTAGTGGTATATTTCTCCGAATATAGTGCTGCAATCAAGATGAAATTTCAGCCACACAGCATATGGAAGCTGTTATTATAGATGAAACTGTTAATGGTCCAGTGCTATCATAATATTGTAGGTCTCAAAATAGTCGTATCATGAAGATCGATCAAAAGGCAGATGTGGATCATTTAGTTCCACTAGTACTACCATGGCCACTGAGTCTACAAACAAGCACTACAAAAACAAACAAGTAACAAGTATATGCTTCATTCTGAACATTTGCATTATAGTAACATTATGATAAGTTATCTGATATTCTGATGATAGATCAGTGACATATAAAGTTTCAACTTTCAGCACCATATGAATTCAGAAAGAGAAACGAGGATGTGTATCATATCAACAAGGTAATTGCATATGTTTACTGGAAACCACTAGCTGTTACATTGTCGATCAATAGAAATCGATTGCAGGTCAGTATATAGACTTTAGCTTTTCTCTATACGAAAGAATTTCTTGAAAGGGAGGAGGAAGTTGTACCTTAGAGTTGATGAGTTGGCAATGGTCTCTATGGCGGCGGAAGAGATAAAGACACTTCTGGTCAATGCTGTCTCTAGCAATGACAGTGCCATACACATGGATTGGGAAGCCAACATCCGAGGAGCCTATTTTCACGGAGAAGATGTTCACTGCCGCACATGGACTGTACGGCTTTTCGCCCGGTTTGCTAACTCTATCAGTGTATCTCATCGGACCAAGAGGCGCTGCGGCGAGGTAAAAACAAAAACAAAAGAATTAAGGTAGGTTCTCCACAACTAGATTCATGCTTACAACTGAAGATAATATCAAATGCAGAGGGAGGTCAATTAGAGTAACGAGACTGAAACTAGGACCTAGATTACCTGAACGCGGTACCAATTGATCTATCCCCAAATAAACAAACAATATATAGTTAAGTATCAGTTTTTCTCCAAAAAAGAAAAAGAAAAGAATTTTTCGTGGATGGGTGGCAGATGCAATAGAGAGTAGAATGCATGTGATGAGTAAGAATCGAATTGACAGACAGAAGGATGGAGATGGACTTACACTCCTCGTCGAGGTCAAATGTTGCGTGGTCGACGAAGTATATTCGGTTGTAGTAGACGCCCTCCTCCTGCTTGGGATCGAAGTCGAGGATGCGAGCCAGCGCTTCCAGCGCCCGACCGCGGGGGTGCCCCTCCATCTGAAGACGGCGCGCCTCCTCCAGCGCTTTGTGCCTCCGCTTCTCCGCCTCCGCCGCTCGCTCAGCCTCGGTCATGCCTGAGAAATCCTCAGGCTCCACCTCGCGGCAGCGCTGGATATAGGCCTTGATCGAGGCGAGGCGCTCCGCCTCCGTTGCCATCCGCATGCAGGCGATACGATCCGCTCCCGTTGCCATGAACACGCCACGCCGCAGCAGCAGCAGACCGAGGGAGGGGGAAACGAGGACACCAGGCAGTTATCCGATCCAATTAGGGTTTGTGAGGCCCCCTCCCCTCCCCTCCCCTCTCACGAGGAATTTTGGGGCCGGTCTATGCGCAAACTAAGTTTGCCACCTTACAAGCGAGATTTTTTCAACATTAGCAATTCCATATGTCTGTTTGAAAAAATTGCATATATAGGTGTCAGGTGGTGGGTCCCACGGTGCAACAGCAAAGTATTAAATTCGCACTACATTGTGGCTGTCATGTCATCTTGTCGTTCGTTGGAAGGGCGATAATTCTTTATAAGTTCCATGCTACTCTGGGGTGCCTCACACAGGCCATTTGCTTCCCACGCACAAGCCAGCGGAGAGAGAGCAGAGGAGGGAGAAGAAAGCAGTGAAGTTCTGACAGAATCCATCTTTGGAGTCTTTTTTTTTATTTTTTTTACAAACCACTTAGGCTAGTTATGAGATCTAGATTTAGACATAGATTATCAATTAAATCTAGAATTTAGACATAGGTTATGAATTAGATCTAGGATTTAGACATAGGTTAGGAAATGTAGGTTTAAACATAAGTTATCAATTAGATGTATGATTTAGTGATATTAGACCTAATATTATTAGATCTAGTTTTTTAGCAACGTAGAGTAAATGTTAAACTTAGTTTGTCGGTGACATGGGAACCAGGGTTCCTCGAGTCTTAAGATCAGAACAGCAGAGTGTCACATGGCGTCCTCCCTCGGGGGTTATCTTCCCAAGGTCCGAGAAGACCAAGTTCCGGGAGAGGGTTCTCGGGGCCATGAACAGTGGTCCCCGAGTACCCGAGTTCCCTGAAAGCTCGAGAAGACCAAGTGCCGGGAAGAGGGTGCTCGGGGCCTTGCACAGTGGTCCCCGAGCACCCAAGTTCCCCGATGACAAGAAAAGCCAAGTTCCGGTAGAGAGTGCTCGGGGCTGCGAACAGTGTCCCCCGAGGACCCAAGGGAAGTCAGTTCCGGGAGAGAGTGCTCGGTGCCGTGAACAGTGGTCCCCGAGCACTCGGTTCCCCGAGGACCCGAACAGTCAGTTCCGGGAGAAAGTGCTCGGGGCCGTGAATAGTGGCCTTCGAGCACTCGGTTCCCCGAGGACCCAGAGAGGGCATATCTGGGAGAGAGTGCTCGGGGCTGCGAACAGTAGCCTCCGAGCACTCACAGTTTCCCGAGGGGCTGAGAAGTCCTTCGCCGGTGGTCCCCACAGAGGTTAATCGGTGAGGTGTCAACTGGTGAGAGACCCGATGTTGCATTTAAGAGGACGTGTGGCCTATCACTTCCAAGCACTCCCCTCACGCCTGCTGTCAGTCCCTGACACAGTTTGGCAAGGAGGCGTGGGGGTATTTAATGGACGGGTCCCATCGCGCGTCATCCGGCGCGCCTCGGGATAACGTCGCGGAGCTCGAGGCACATCGCCTGCCGCCCTGCTATGTCAGGCCTGCTCTGACCGGGCGGGCACGCGGGGCTGCTCGGAGGCTGCCCGGTGGGCCCTCCCCGCAGCACTCGCCGACAAACCGAATGATGACGAACAAGACCGGACGGGGGCGCGTTTTCAACCCTCCCCGTCACCTCGAGCAGCAGCCCATGATGGTTGCTTTCCATTTATGGCGCCTTGGAACTCGTGCCATCATTTCTGGGCACGCTACCGCCCCAACGGGTATATAAGCGGGGCGAGCTCCCCGAGAAGAGCCAGAGACGATCCAGACCGAAGCGCGGAACACATTGACGAGTCCCGAAGAACAAAAAGTACAAAGCTCTAGACTTAGATAAATATTCTTGTAACCCAGCAGATCCTCAGAGAGACATTCTAAGAGCATTTATAGCATACACACAGGAGTAGGGTGATACGCTCAGTGCAGCCTGAACCTGTCTAAAAATCCCCTGAGCATTTACTCCTTCCTGCATCCGATCATTCCACCTCCACCTGCATCTCATTTACTCCCATTTATTTCACCTACGAAGCGGATTCAGAATCATCCCCCGGCCGAATCTCAAAGGAGGTCCCTCCGAATCCCCGCTTGAGGAGTTCACCCTCCGACATAGTTTGTAATGATAATTGCACTGTTATTACATATAGTATTATTTAGTAACTGTTAGACCTCGGTTTGTAGAGTAGCATTATATATGTGTTTTGTTATGCTTTTTTATAAATCTAGCGAATATAGTTATTGTTAGCTGAAATAATAGGAGAGTTTTTTTTGTCGATCGTGGGCAGGTATATCGGATAAGTGGCAGTTCATGATTTTTTATGGGAAAGTGTAGGGATGAAAACGGGCGGGATAAATCATGTCCTTTCCTATTTTCTAATTTTCTCCTGACCGTTTTCATATTTTCAGGATTAAAATGGGAACATAACGAAAATGAAAAATTTAATGTGAAAACGGTTTAGCAATTTTCCTGACCGTTTTTTCAAAATCCCGTTTTTATTCGAAAAATTCCTACAGGATTCCCGTATTCCATTTGAGCCCACTGCACACCCGACCCAGTAGCCTATTTAGCCATTCTTTTCCAAATTGGTTACCCGCCCACCCTAAATCACTAATCGTCCTGAGAGGCTGAGACCTTACTCTTGCAAGCTACGCGTCGCCCCTGCCTTCCTCACCGTGACTCCGCCCATGCCATCCTCGCCGCTCTCGGCCTGCGCACCACCCCCGATGTCCTTATCACCCCCCCCCGCGTCCTCGCTGCCCCCACCCCTTGTGCGCCGCCACCGCTAGCCACGACGTCCTCACGTGGACAACACAGGGCAGCCCATGCCCCGGTAAAATGGTGGGCCTCGGCCTCCACCTCGCCACCGACATCTCATGTCGTCAGCGAGCCTTACCACCTGTCTCCAGCTCTCTCTCCTCTATAAATAGAGCCCTGGGCTCTCCCTCCCTCTCTTTCTCCATCTAGCCACACCCTGCGCTGTCACCATCGCCATTGCCACTGCTGAGTCCTTGCCGTCGTCGTCCCGCCGTCGATGTGCTACCGAGGAGCACCAGGGAGCCATCGCCATCCCTGTGCCACTCTCCATTGGATGGAAGCCCGATGGGAACCGTTCAGAGCCGAAGCCGAGCCACATCGTCGTTTCCTCGTGGTCCAGTCACTGGCCGCCTCCCTTCCCATCGCCGTTCATCCTCACGGTGAGTCCCCCGGACCCATAGCACCCCCTCCAGTAGTGTGTAGGCATCCCCGTAGCTCCTTCTCGCATGTAGCCACCATTAGCCGTGCATTGGGCATTCTGCCGCCATGCAAACGTCACCACCAGCGTGTCCTCTTGCTCACCCGACAACAGCAACCAAATGACCTTCTTCGCGGATGCAAGGAGAAACAGTACATGCAGGCAACCAAACGACCTTCTCCGCGAGAATATACACACAAGCAAATCTAGGATGCCCCTAATGTTGGTAACCAAACACACCCCTAGGGAATGAGTTTATATCATACCAAGGCAAAAAGCTAGTAGTGTATTTCACGTATGTACTGATGATTGCTACTACTACTCTCAAATCATTAGTGTAGGCCTAAACAAGTAGGAGTGGGCTAGGATTGACAGCAACAAACCCATGCACACAACAGAACATACAAGTGACAAAGAAAGAATGAAAAAACCAACCTTTGCCTCATCCAAAGGCAAAGGACTAGAGCATCAAGTTGTCTGGGCACTAAGTTTGTTCCGTACCAAGGCACGAAGCTACTCCACGTATGTATTGATGATTGCTGCTGCTACTCTCAAATCATCAGTACATGCCTAATCAAGTTATATAAGAGTGGACTAGGATTGATAGCAACATGCCCATGCAAACAGCGGAACATATGTACACACAGTGGCAAAGAAAGAAGATAAAAAAACAAAGCTTTGCCTCATCCCAAGTTGATTTTTCTAGGCGCGCGGTTAGCACAAGAATTCCAATCAATGTTCATCACAGCAGCACAAGAATGCATCCCAAAGAATCCATATCGAGCATACAATAAATTACTCCACCATTACCAAATGCGATAGATCTCATGAAGAGCAGAACAAACAATGATAAATGGTTGGCGTTAGGTGTATGATTGACTTACCCCTTGGAACAATGGGTTAGGGATGGGTACCTCCATCTTTCTTTAAGTGTCTAGTCGTGTTCTCGCTCACCCGACAACAGCAACCAAACGACCTTCTCCGCGGATGCAAGGAGAAACAGTGCATGCAGGCAACCAAACGATCTTCTCCGCGGGAATATACGCACGAGCAAGTCCATGATGCCCCTGATGTTGGTAACCAAACACACCCCTATGGAATGAGTTTGTATCATACCAAGGCAAAAAGCTAGTAGTGTATTTCACGTATGTATTGATGATTGCTACTACTGCTCTCAAATCATTAGTGTAGGCCTAAACAAGTAGGAGTGGGCTAGGATTGACAGCAACAAACCCATGCACACAACAGAACATACAAGTGACAAAGAAAGAATGAAAAAACCAATCTTTGCCTCATCCAAAGGCAGAGCACTAGAGCATCAAGTTGTCTGGGCACTAAGTTTGTGACATACCAAGGCATGAAGCTACTCCACGTGCGTACTGATGATTGCTGCTACTACTCTCAAATCATTAGTACATTCCTAATCAAGTTAGAGTGGACTATGATTGACAGCAATATGCCCATGCAAACAACAAAACATATGTACACACAGTGGCAAAAAAGAAGATAAAAAAACAAAGCTTTTGCCTCATCCCAAGTTGATTTTTCTAGGCGCGCAAACATGCCCATGCAAACAACTGCGTACATCACATCCACAATATTGAGCCTGGTAGCAAGAGATATGTTTTCAACCTTGCATTTCTTCAACGTTCGACCTGTTATGCCCTTGATTGTTACGATTCCTTTACTAAGTTCCCTGTCCTGCCCTTGATGATCCTTGATCTTTAGATCAATCTCAACGTAATTATCAGTTAACAGCGTGAGTCCTCCTTTTGGGCTAGTCAGCGTAAATGATTCATCCTACAAAAAAGTTTACACAATAAGTGATAGGTATATCTCTGCAAATATATAGTGTTGTGATAAAAGTAGACAAAATTTCAGCCACACAGCATATTGGAATTGTTACTATAGATGAAACTGTTACCCCGGCCAAAAAATAACAATTCACTATTATTATATGACAGTCGGATCCTTATGTAGTTATCTTACTAAACTCATAAGACAAAAGAAGTTGCATCATCTAGTTCTACCAGTATTACCGTGCATCTACGGAATGCCCATTGTGTCTACAAACAAGCACCAAAAAAACAAACGCAGCTATATCCTATGCATGTGAGTGATCGAGATGCTATCGATCGAGTTGAGAGCAACTATCCTGAACCGAGTGCAGCCAGCCGCGGTTTGGGCACACAAGCTTCCTCAAGCGCGAGATCCAAGTGCCGCCGCATCTCCTCGAAGATGACGGGGATGCACGAGTTTAGATTGTTTCCATGCTACCACATCACCTTCCTCCCCACCTCCAGCTTTCCTTAAGAATTTATTAAGCAAGACAGAAATAAGACAGAATTCAACACCCCCTGGCAACTGAAAAAAAAAGAATGTACCATATTAACCATGATGAATTTTAGGTTTCTAAACAGTAAACAATGACAAAGTTTACAGGTGTCAAGGAAAGGGGACTTATTATAATTGTAGCTAGACTAGACTGTCTAGGAGCATGTTCAGCCTTTTTTTTTCAACAACATTGATGGATGGATGGAAGTGGAACTAGTTCAAGTAATGTAGTGGACAAATGTGTGACTAGTCTTGGGACTTGGGCCATGCCGGGGCTAGCATGACATGGCCCCTTCGTGCCTCGTGTCGTCTCGTGCTAAGTAGGCTCGGCCCGCTCAGCCCGTCGGGTCGTGTCGTGCTAGCATGGCAAGCTTACAGCCGGGCCTAAGCACGGCCCATGGCACGCCATGCCGTCGTCGTGTCGTGCCAGCCCAGGCACGACGCTCTCATTTGGTCACCACATGGTTCGCACAGCACATATGCCGGTTGCTTTCGGTCAGTCGTTGTTGGCTTTCTCGACTCATGCGAAGTGTACTGCTTGTGCTTTGCAGCCTTTTCCCTCTCTCTATCAACTTGCACGTCCGCAACAGTAGTGGACAATGCAACACAGTAGTACTACAACACAGCAGCAGCCAGCAGATGGACAAGACCAGATAGTATAATTGGATATAAGCACAGGAAAGTGGATGCAAATAGAAATGAATAAATAAAGACAATGCTAAGAGTAGGGGAAAAGGAATAATTTGGGGAAAAAAGATACAATTAGGGAACATGAACTTATTAATTGCAAATACATTCTAGTACATAGCCTCGTTAAAAACCTTACACCCCAGTGTGGGGTTTCCCCCAGTAAGAAAAAGAGTACAATATAGTATTACAAAGATAATTAATCCTCGTCTTCGAGCTTGAGATCGGCCATGACTCGATGGTGAAACGAGCAGCGAAAACATGGATTGTATAGGCCTTATGTGAACATTGGTTTTTGCCCGTTGCCTCTTTGCCCGTTGCCTCTCTAGTCATGTCTGCTCTCTCTTTAGTCATGTTAGCACTGCTAGCATACAGACCCATCCGTCTTTAGTCATGTTAGTATTGCTAGCATACAGGCTCATTGCATTGAGATGCTGCAAGTGAAAGGAAGTGGCATATTTGCATTGCATTGAGATGCTGCAAGTGAAAGGAAGTGGCATATTTGCATTGCATTTGCATGCACCTAGTCTCCACATGCACCCAGACTTTTTGCTTTCACTTGCATAGTTACATGCGTACATGCATGCTCAACATGCATGGATGACAGCATGAGAGAGAGGTTGGTACGCATTCAAATGCGAGTGGCGAGTTGTTCGTACTAACAGGCTCTTAGCATGCCATCGGGCTATTTCCATGCCGACAAGTCTTTTCCGTGCCTACGTGCTATTTTCATGTCATGTCGGCCCAATATTTGGGTCGGCTCGGGCCACCCACCGTGCCAAACCCTAGGCACGGCACGGCCCGTGTGTCCATGTTGTGCTGACCCGGCCTAATTTTCTAGTGCCGTGTCATGCCATGGGTCATACAAAATCGTCATGCCATGGACCGCCCTAATTTGGCCCGGCCCAAGTTTCAGGACTATGTGTGACAATATGTTTATCCCTTCAGTAGCAATCACACTGAACCAGCTGAAAGGTGGCCTCTGCACTGTTGTTTTGTGTTGTGGATGCCCCATGCTCCTTTTATTCCTCCCTGCTCTGTGTTCGCTTGGCCCCATCTCTCTCCTTGCGGCAAGCCTCTCTGCCCTATTTTTTCTTATTTTCCTGTAAAGATTTACTGCTCCCTCCTGATTCTTCTCCTCTCAACTAATCTGATATCTCCTTAAAACAAAAACAAAAAACCTTTGGTGACCATGAATCTGTCAATCAGCCCGCTCCAATATCGCCTATTTGTTTGCTTCTACCTGAGCTCGCGCAACATAGCTCTTTTTTCGGTGGAGTGGGCTCGAGTTAGTGTGTCACTTGGTTATCGATGGCTCGCATAAGGTGTCAATAGCAAAAAAATTATCAACCAGAAGTAAAAAAAAAAAGTCTAAAGCCTCAGCCCAATCAAACAGACTCTAAATATGATTTGATTCATGAATTTTCAATCCTAAGTGTTATTGCTGTTCTTTCTTGTATTTGTCCAATTCAGTGGTGTTCTTTTTGTCTGCCTTGTCTTATGAAAATAGATTAGAAAATACGAATATGCTTACAAAAGCATAAAAGAAAAAAAAGGGAGCTTACTTATTCTCAAAAGGGGCTCTTGATAGGTTTGTTATGAAAGAATCACAAGTTTATTCTCAGAATCAAAATCTTGATGCGTACGTTGACGAGGGTTATGATAATGACACAAATTAATGATGTTGAGGTACACACTAGAGAAATTAGTTTTGATAATACTGTTGATGGCGTTCATGATGACAATAGTAATGCCAAGGGTCTGTTTTAGAATTTTGGCAAGGGACCTCCAAATTCTCTAGGATGGCCCTGTCTGTTTTTAGCTAAGAGATTGCTTCGTGTCCAGCAAATGAAGTGATATTACATTTGCTCCACTGTGCTACACTGCTACCACCGGGACGATGGCACAAAATGCAGTTTAGGGCTCCAGGGAAGAGGGGTTGGTTTTTCTCGCCTCAGCTGTACAAACTGGCCTGTTGGGAGCGTCATGGCCGGCCGGAGAGCTAGAGGAGGGCATTGTGATTTTTTTTACAGGCGTCTTCTCATTGTGTGATCTACTTTTAAGATTTTTTAGATATAGAACGGGAATCAAACTCCCACAGGTTCCCTCTACCCATGGAGTTTTGCTATTAGGCTATCAGCCCGTCCGCTAGAGCATTGTGATTTGAAGCAATCAAATTTTATATTTCATCTAAACATGCACCTAAAGATTTAATATTTCATATAATCTGTACGTATTGAGCTGCACAACTTACTCGTTATATATTAGGTCTTAATCTAATTAAAAAAAGCGCCTAAGCTGTAATTTCATGTAATATGTGTTTAGCCTGTTGTGACGGTCAGAAGCTAGCTAGCTATCGAATTGAGTCCTCTCGCGTTGCTACTGTGACTAACTCCTCTATTTTTAGAGGCATGTGGAAACTATATAATGTACTAGTACATGCTTGATTATCACGATGGGGATGTAGCTCAAATGGTAGAGCGCTCGCTTTGCATGCGAGAGGCACGGGGTTCGATCCCCCGCATCTCCATTTTTATTTCTTTTATTTTTCCCTTGTTTTGATTACCATCTAGTCACTTTTTCTTTTTCTTTTTCCTCCACTCTTTTACTTTGCATTATTATTACCATCTCGAAGGTGAAGTCGATCAGATATTTGATCTCTTTTTGTCATCTTTAGGAACTAATTCATGCACATCTGTGGTTTTTGAAACTTGTGCTCAACAACACACAAAGTCTGTTGGAGAAAAGCCAAATGGTGCAATTTGGACTGTAATGGAACGGTTAGCATGCATGAGTAACGCAAGAAAACTGATGAGCCAGTAGTGCAAATGTTCACCACCAGCAAGAACTTCAAACTGAAGCCTCTCATGCATGCATGCATCCTGCTTTAAAGCTCTGTATGTTGGCCAAAGTTAAGTTTGTTTCACAACTGACAAAATATAACCTTGTCATATTCGAAACCAACCGTTATAAAGCAAGCATCAATTCAATTCATCATCACCATAAGGTATGCACAACCAGCAGTAGTAAACTGCAGATATATCATTCATTGAGCTGTTTTCCAGCTACTTCTACATTGTCGATCTCAGCCATGGCAGTAACCAGCAGCGTTGTCGGCGGGTTAACTCCTATCGCAGGGATTCTGAGATACCTCTTTTTGAGATTCGGTCGGGAATGATTCTGAATATATTTACTGGAGAAATAAATGGATATGAATGCAATGGCAGGTGGTGGAGAATGATCTGATGCAGAACGCAGTAAATGCACTGGAGGGATTTTTAGATAGGTTCGGACCGCACTGAGCGTAATACCCTACTCCTATGTGGATGCTATAAATGCCCTGAGAATGTCTCTCAGGAATTTGCTGGTTACAAGAATGTCTGTCTATCCTAGAGCCTCGGGCTCCTTATTCTCGGTGGTCTCAGCTTCTATGCTTGTACAAAGATGTTCTTCTCTGTTCTTGGTTCACTGAGATTCACCTTGGATCGCTTCAACTTGTCTTTGTCCGTACCTGCCGGCTGCCTTAAATACCCACCGGCGGTAGCGTGCCCCGAAAGGGAGGGCACGAGTTCCAAAACGCCATAAATGAAAAGTGAGTCATCATGGTCTCTGCGCGAAGTGACGGGGGATTGAAAACGCGCCCCCCGCCCGGTCTTCAGTCGTCATACTGGCGCTGGCAACAGGCGCCGTGGAGAGGACCCGCCGGGTAGCCGCAGAGCGGCCCGGTGTGCCCGTTCGGTCTTGTACGCCTGCCACAGCAGGGCGGCAGACGGGGCACCTCGGGCCTTACGAAGCTATCCCGAGAAGAGCCAGATGACGTGGGATGGGACCCGTGCATTAAATGTCCCCACGTCCTTCTGCCAGAATATGGCAGGGACTGACACCGAGCGTGGCGGGAGCAGTTGGAGGTGACAGGCCACGCGCGCTCTTAAATGCGGCATCAGGCCTTTCACAGGCTGACACCTCACCGCTGGACCCCTGTGGGGGCTACCGACGAAGGACTTCTTGGGCCGTCGGGGAACCGAGTGCTCGGGGGTCACTGTTTACCTCCCCGAGTACTCTCTCCCGGGAACGCCCTCTCTTGGTCCTCGGGGAACTGAGTGCTCGGGGGCCACTATTTACGGCCTCGAGCACTCTCTCCCGGAATTGATTGTTCGGATCCTCGGGGAACCGAGTGCTCGGGGGCCGTTGTTCGCAGCCCCGATCACTCTCTCCCGGAACTACCTTCCTTGGGTCCTTGGGGTACTCGGGTGCCCGAGGGGCCCCTGTTCGCAACCCCGGGCACACCCTTCCCGGTACTCGGCTCTTCTGATCGTCGGGAGACTTGGGTGCTCGGGGGTCACTGTTCACCTCCTCGAGCACCCTCTTCTCGGTCACCTAGTCTTCGCAGATCATCGGGAAACCCGGGTACTCGGGGACCACTGTTTGTGGCCCCGAGCGCCCTCTCCAGGGACTTAGTCTTTTCGTACCTCGCGGAGGTGAACCCCGCGGGAAAGTGCCACGTGGCGGAATACTGGCCTGGCCTCGGGATTCGGCGACCCTTGGTTCCTGATTCACCGACAAGCGCATTCTCTGATGTGTAGCTGTTGTTTTCTGTAGGAACGAGAATGACGATTAAAGTGGGGTGAATAGACGTCTCAACAAATTTCTTTCAAAATATATGTTATTTTCTTATTTTTCATCTAATGCACATCAAAACGCTCAAACGAAAGTAAAAGAATTATAGATATAAAGCAAGAAGACTAGTTATATGGCAACATGACTCCATAGATGTAATATGAACTATATGTTCTATTCAAGACCATTTCATGTGTCTTTGTGCATAAAAACTCGTAACTTTCAAAGAAACTAGAGAAGATAGATACCAGACAAGGTTATCCTTCAAGATGATAGTCTAGTGGTAAAGGGACTCAAGACCCACTCAAATATATGAGTATGTGAGTGTTTAAACCACTAGCATCAAGAAAAACAACCCTATAAAAATGAAAAACTGCAGCTCAAAGAAAAAATCACCGAGTAAAGAATCTCTCCAAGTTAATGATTTAGAGGCAAGGGTACTCAAAACCCATAAGTTTACATTCGTATGTGAGTTTTTATGCCTCTAGCAACAAGAAGAATGACCTCACAATGTGCTGAAATTTCAACCAAAAAATTAAAACGAAAATCAAAATCGAAAAACGAAAAACTTGCAAACTTACAAGCGAACCAATAGAGTGAAACTAGAAGTAGTGGAATTCAAGCATATACAAAAAATATAAACTTCGTTACTAAAAGAGATCAGCTCTATTTTAAACGGATTACAAAAATTTATCTCTTAAAACTCTCATTTATTATATAAGCTAATTACTCATTCTTCTCTCATCTAAAACCTTTAACTTTAAAACTCTCAAATGAGTGACATATAGAAGCTCAAATAGCTAGTTCAAAGTTCTCTCTAGTCCTACCCTATGTTTATAGTTTCTCACTTTACTTACTGTGCTTGCTTCTCCACCTGTGCTGCCATGGCTCCGCCGCCCAGCAGAGCGAAGGCGGCGCATGGGGCGCCTCCCGGTGAGGAGCACCGAGGGAGTGCAGGATCGACAAGCTAGAGGCGCTGGAGCCGCGGTTGAAGGTGCAGTCGGAGGCCGGCTTTGTCGAGTACTTCGAGCGCTACGATGAGGTGAACGAGCAGCTCCGCTGCGCCGGCGTGTTTCCTATCCGTGTCGTCGTCGAGCCTCAGGGCCTTCTGCTGCCTCGCTACACCAACAGCCACGCCCTTGTCTACATCCTCCAAGGTATGTATGATGCACACTGTCCTCTGAAATTACGTACCACATTAAGCAAAACTGTTAAAGGTATGAGTTGTCTGCAGAATATTGACATGCAAAAATGATGAACTGGTTCTTCATATGCAGGGAAAGGTACTCTGGGGTTCTCATTTCCGTGATGCCCGGAGACCTACGGTCAGCAACAATTCCAGCAGCAGCAATTCCGGGATGGGGCCGAGGCTCGGTTTAGAGTCGATGAGCATCAGAAGATCCACCAATTCCAACAGGGTGATGCCGTGGCGATGCCGGCTGGTGCTCAGCACTGGCTGTACAACGACGGCGACGTACCCGTCGTCTCCGTCTATGTTTTCGACACAAACAACAACATCAATCAGCTTGAACCAACATTGAGGGTACGTAATTATATATGTATGCAGTATCTGGTCCTCACTTGCATGGTATTAGTACCCGGTGATTATTGTATATGTGTTCCTTAATTCTTTTATATATATATATATATAT
The DNA here is from genome assembly GCF_958298935.1 of Phragmites australis. Classification (NCBI taxonomy): domain Eukaryota; kingdom Viridiplantae; phylum Streptophyta; class Magnoliopsida; order Poales; family Poaceae; genus Phragmites; species Phragmites australis. The sequence continues at coordinate 426,972 of NC_084931.1, read as the reverse complement.
ATATATATATATATCATCAAATAAATTCTCAGAAATTCCTGCTAGATGGGAGCTTCAACAAGGGGCGGCGTCACTACGCGGAGAGCATCTTCAAAGGATTCGACGTTGAATTACTGAGCGAAGCACTGGGTGTGAGTGCAGATGTGGCGAGGAGGCTTCAGATCAGTCAAAATGATGGACGGGGTGAGATAGTTCATGTGGAGCATGGCCTTCAACTGCTCAGGCCTGAATACTCCTCGCAGCAACAAGAACCACAAGACCTGCAGAGAAATGGTTTAGATGACAACAACATTTGTGCCATGGAGGTAAGGCAAAACATCGAAAACCCTGATCGCGCCGACATCTACAACCCACGCGTTGGAAGGACCACACGCCTCAACAGCAAAAAGTTCCCTATGCTGAACCTCATACAGATGAGTGCGGTTCGAGTAGACCTATACCAGGTATATATTTCATGAGATGCAATTCTTTCATTTCAAATTGATATCGATGTAACCTTTCTTTCTCCAAGCTTAAGCAGTTCTAGTAAAAAAAAAACTGTTGTGATTGCAGGACGCCATTCTCTCACCATTCTGGAACTTCAATGCTCACAGCGTGATGTACACGATCCAAGGCCGTGCTAGAGTTCAAGTTGTCGCTGACTATGGGAGAGCAGTGTTTGAAGGCGTGCTTATATGACAAGGAAAACAAATTCCAATTGGACAGAGTGCCAACCAAAAAAATTCTATAAAAAAAAGAATCACAAGATAAAAGGGTGTATCTCACATAAATAGACAGTCAAGTGTCAAATATAAGGACAAGATCTCTTCATGTAAGATGTGACAATTAGTTACTAGGGTAGTGGATATTCAGCAACAGATTAACAGAGAAGAATTTCGATCGACGCACCACCTATTGTGTACTGGTAAAACTTAAAAAATACAGATTAACAGAGAAGGATTTATATCGAAGCACCACCTACTGTGTACTGGTAAAACTTAAAAATTACCTACTACTACATTAATTACTAGTGTTTGGAATTCGCAGGAACTAAAAGGTAGCAGACCACCGCATCTAACTAGGATGCACACCACACCAGGATGTCAGTAAAGGGAAGAGGAGGGGCTGTTGGTCAATCTTCATCCTGTGTTTCCTCATCATCGACATTGTTGCCATATCTCCAGTCATCTTCAATGTTATTGCCCTGGTCTTCTTCCGTCTCTTCACTATCATCGTCGTACATAGCCTTACCTGACCACTGCTTCTTGACACCACTGGTATCGGCAGGCATCGCATTGGAAACCTTGACATTGTAGACTTTAGATGGGGGGGCCTTGTGCACTGGGTTCGCCTTGCTTCTTTTTGGGTTTGCTGCAATGTCACCCATCTCAGCATAGTTATACTGATAGGGCTCATTAACAGCATGCTGACCAGAAGGAGTGGCGAGCTTACCGTTTTCCTCTTGACCGTGTTCAGGATGCTGAGTTTTCAGATGAAGATTCAACTTGTAACTGTGAATGTATGCTTTCTCACAACCTTCATAGGGGCAAACATAGGGGCGCTCAGCATAGCTTGTGGTTGCTGGAGTGGAAGGCTTCGTAGTGCTTTGCGGTTTTTCTGATGGTGGCGTATGTTGCACTGCAACAGGAGTTCCAGTCTGCATCATCACAACATTACATTGGACACGATCAATGACACATGGGAAGAGTATGCAAACTTTGTATTACCAAGTGTAAATTTTATGATGTAACACTATGGAACTTTTGAAAAATGATTCTTTGGTTGGTTTTAGTTATAGTAAACCAATATGACATCAATCTGACAAGCTAGATGTGCTGCAACTTATTGCAATCGGAGTTTTGCTGATGTGTGTAACTATAATATACAGTTAATCAGTTACACTTGCAGAATAGTCACAAAATTTCACCAAGTGCCATGGCTGTCAGAGACCAAAACTCGACAGTTCCTATGGCCCTATGTTCACCCCTAAACAACATAATCCCCAGTGCAAAATAAAAGCGTAGGACATAATTGTTTTTTTAGTGTAACCCTCATCCTTACATCTTCATAATTCCATAAATAGCAAAGAATGAAAGAAGGCATCTACAAGGAGGCTCATAGGCAGATAGCAAAAGAACTATAGTATGAGCAGTTGAGCACAACATATAACACAAAAACAAAAAACACGAGCAGCTGCATGGAGCCATAATATAATACAGTCTGGCATTCTAGCACCACAGTGTACAAAGTAGGTGGTTGAGAGAAATGTCACAATTATTTTTACATATTTCTCATTTGCATCTAAAAATGAGCTTGTAAAACCTTTGCAAAAAAAAGAATGATGAATATAGAAGTTTATGCACAACATACCTTTTCATGTGCCTTGACATGGGCTTTTAGTTTAAAATCGCTTGTAAATCTTTTACCACACGCTGGGAATGGGCATATATGATAATTCTCCAGTGCATGTGTTTTTAGGTGCGACCGTAAGTTGAAATCCAATGAGAAGGCCTGAAATTAAGAGCATTTGTTTGTAAGAATATGTAATTGCACCACGGCCAAAAGGCAAACAACTTTCAAAAAGAAAAGGCATACCCATTTACATTAAATTGTGTCTATTTCGATCTGGTTATCTCATGGATGTGCACGCTGGAAGTTGTGTTGTGTAAACCTCCAAAAATACCAAGAAGTTTGGGAACAAAGCAATTGAGCATACAAACAAACAATAGGCTGAATGGATCTGACAAGGTTCGATTATATTGTACTAAAAAAATCAAAGGAACATTTTGAATTAGATAGAATTGGCACGACATTACAACGGTTTTGCACCATTAGACACAACATATGTTAGGCCTTTTGCCTTGAATAGTATGGAAAAGATAACTGAAAAAAAAAACATAAAGGTGGATGGTGAGAGTAGAAAGCAAAAGTGCTGCAGTGCAATAGAACTCTATGGAGACCTAGAAGTGCATCTCTAGAGAGCAGAGAGGGATGAGGTAATCACCTTACCACAGCCTGGATGAGGACAAACAAAATCCTTTTGTCCTGTGTGAGTAAGATAGTGTCTCTTCAACTTGGAGCTATCAACAAATTTCTGAAAGATAAAGCAACCAAGTAAATAGGACTTGGATTGTGATTTCTGGCATCAGACGTACGTGCTCAGCATATGTATAACAGCTGTGTGGTTCATAAGTAATTAATGTAAGATAGCGCAAGGGCTTAAATGTACAGTTGATTGGGTAGGGCTTTTCTGTTGCAAAGTATCATCAAATTGAGGTATAATTCACTTTGGCATTTGCTGCAACATTTCTGCAGAGTAATATCTAAAAACAAATAAGTTAGGGCATGTACAATGCAAGATGCTTATACGTGAGATTATCGCTGCTTAAGAGGTTCAATTGCCTTGTTAACTCACAGCCTATTTTCAGTTTCTTTTTGAAACGCGAAATGCACTTTGTTATCCACAAGGTTATAACATAGCTCTAAAGTCTAAATCTAAACTTGTATAAAACATCCTCCATCCTCAATAATTTGATTAATTTCTCATGGCTCCTAGCATTTCTTCTTGTACATGCGCTTAGTTTGTTCACCTCAGGGATTGATCACCCTGACAATCTCATGAATCATGCATGCATGCAATTGTGGCTAACAAGTCACACATTGGCTTATCTGCACTCACATATGTGCTTCTACGCATCTTTCCAAGCACCAGGACTCAGCTCCAAGCCTTGGCTGAAGCAACCAAGGCAGTTACTGCAAGTGGAGCAGCGAGGAAGCATCAATGCCTAACTAAGCAGTGAGGCAACCTTTTACCCATAGCATCCTATGTGGCATAAATAAACCGGTTTTGTACATAAGCACGCCCATTGTCCATGCCCTTATAGGGAAATAAGGAGTGATCAAAACAAGGGCTGGACAAAGAGAAAGTTGTCTTTACAGATGGCACATAAGGAATAAGAAGAGGTAGACATACTCAACTAAACACGAAAAGCTTATGGCAGTTTCATCTATTGTGTTAAATCGCAGATCAGTTAACCGGTACTGAAGCACATATGTCAATACTCATAGGGGGGAAAGGGGCAATAGAGCAGTTAAGCAGAGATACCTTCCCGCAGTTAGGCTCCTGGCAGATATACTGCTTCTCCCCGTGCACATGCGCGTGCTTCCGTAGTGCGCTAACATCAACAAAGGTCTTGCCGCAATTCTCGTAACTGCAGAGGAAAAGGATCTCCGTGGTCGGTTCAGGCTTGGGCGCCTCTGCCTCTGGTACTTTGGGGTTCTCCTTGGAGTTCTTGTACCCATCCTCTGCACACAGATTGAGGAAAGAGGTGATCAATAAGGGCATGTTTGGCAGAGCTCCTAGAGCAGCTTCCCGGCTGGAATCAGGGGGAGCTCTGCCAAACAGCAACTTTCAGCTTTTAGTTTTCTGAGTGAAATCCGTGGGAGTAATTCTCTGAAATAAACTAAAAGTTGAGGAGCTGAAAAAAGCAACTTCCCCTGATTCACTTCCCGCAGAGAATCATTTCTTCTATATATTTTATTTTAGAGAATCACTATAGAATCATTTTCAACCATATAATCACTTCCTCTGGAGGATCACTCCCTGTAGAGAATTTGAATCAGAGAGAGCTCAACCAAACGGGCCCTAAATGTGCTCTAACGACACTGCAGCTAATCAGACGTGCCCAAGAACTCAGGAACCATCATCAACATTGCCGATTTACACCTTGCTAGGTCCTCTAGAGACTGAAGGAAGTATCCATCATAAATAACAGGAAAAAAAAGGAATCAAGGGAGGGGGAGAATGATTTGGTAGGAGTTAGTACCTCTGACCCACTTGAAGAGGGAGCATTTGCCACCGGAGGCCGCGAGATCCTGCGGGATCCTGGGACCGAACGCAACGCAACGGAATCGCTCGATTAATTTAATTGAATTGGAGGCACAAGCACCGAACTTTCTCAGGGAGGGAGAGGGGGAGGAGCAGAACGCACCATTGCTTGACCCAGCGGGCGGCGGGGCGCGGCGGTCGGCGAAGCGTCTGCGAGTGCGGCTGCGACGGCGGGGGGTAGTAGTACTTGTAGCCCCCGGATCCGGCAGGCGCCGCCGGGTACTCCATCGCCTTCCCTCCCTTAAAGCTCTGCCTCAATCGGTCGCTAGGGTTTCTTCTCCCTCGGTTGGTCGGTTTGTTTTGGTCCGTCGGAGGTTCACCGGCGACCGGAGAAAAGAGACCTTGCCCACCTTCAGTCACTTGTGAGAGAGTAAATTAGCGCACAATAACAGTGATAAATAGTTAAAAATTTTAAGAAAAAAAGAGTTTTGTATTTACTCATACATAAATCTTAAAGCACATCCAAAAACCCTATTTGAAACATGATCCTATTCTTTGCATGTATTGGATATGATGGTAAGAAGAGTAATGGTTTCATTCGCTCAAATCTAGTGTTTTTTCACTTTTGTATAATTTAGATTTTATCTGGAAGAACGACCTTTTGATATAACTACACATGTGACATTATTAATGATATGTGAGGTTCACTGAAAATTGACCCACTGTCAGTAACAACGTCATCCTATTTGCTCAAATCCAATGTTTTTTTTTTAACTTTTGCATAATTTTTATTTTATCTGAAGAGAAATCCAATGTTTTTTTTGCTTTTGCATAATTTAAATTTTATCTGACCGAGAGTTAGCTCACGAATGAATGACAACATCACCCCGTACAGCTACGTAACCGCGTTCCTTCATCTAGCATGACATTGCGAACTGCTAACGATGGCTCCTGAAATTTTACCTCATCCTCCTTTACATGCCACACATTATGTGACTGAAAAGACAGGTCAGGTATTTTGAACATTTACAGTGGCACACAAGGATTTATCCATGGTAATATGGCATAACCAACACCCCGTGAAGCAACACAAACCAAGCAGATCACTACACACACGACGAAATGAATCCGCAACGAATTACATATGAACAAATAAAACTAGTCCAGCTTGCTTATTTATTCGTCACGTCCGGGGCTTGCTGCCTATTATTTCAAATAAATACAACAGCACAACTACAAGCGCTAGCTAGATTTGTGTAGGCAGAACAACGGTATTACAAAGGGTGGAACAGGCTCAACATGATCCTGCACAATGTTCACCGAGAAAGAAGCACTTGGAATACAATGATGGATGAATCGTGTGCATTTCCTGACGCCCTCTCTAGTCGGCACGAGATTGACCAGCACGAGAGGAGAGGATGATACCAACGATGAGGCCGTACAGAGCAAGAGCTTCCGCAAAGATGAGGATCAGAATCATGCCCACAAACAACTTTGGCTGCTGTGCATTAGCCCTGAAGAGGAGGCAAATCAGAATCAGTTAGGAATGCCAACTTACTGCAAACAAGTACTTGACTGTACAAAAGTGCAACGTGTACAAAAATATACCCCTGATAAGAAAACCCAGTACATGCTGGCAACAGAAAGAAAGAAAACTCCTCGCTACAATAGCATTCTATTTATACACGATTTGAATAAACTCGGTACAGCATGAGGTAGTACAAGAAAGCGATAGAATTATGCCATTCCTCGACAAATTTGTGAGGATACACTATAGAGAAACCTTAATGTCACAACCTTTTACCTAGGGATGAAAACGGTTCGAAAACGACCGGAAAAGGCCTAAATCACTTCTAGTTTCACATTTTTGCTTGGAAACAGAGTCAATAACGATAATGCCGGAAACGAATACGACGTCGATAATACGAGAAAACCGGAAACGGTGTTATTGGGACGGAAACATGCCGATATCGATCAGGAATCGATAATTCAGAACGACGTGCATGATAAATTTTATTCAAGTGTTTAACGCAAATGATAAATTCATAGATGATGTATAGGATCGACATCTTATAATTCACACTAAGACCCGACTGACTACACTAGGAGTATACGTTCAAATGTTAGTAGAACTGTTTCAACGACATACAAGCAATAGGATAGCATACGTCTAACATAAATGACAAGATTATGTATAGGGTAGAGGCAGAGACAGTGTGAGAAGGTGAGTGAGAATGTGAGATGTTGGGTGGCCGGTAAAGGAAGAGGTACAAATAGTCGGAAACAGTAGAAAAGTGAAAAGATCGGAAATTGTCCAAACCATTTTCAGTTTCATTTTTTTTCTTGGGATCGAAATCGAAAACGATAAGACTGGAAATTGTAGGAAAATGTTGAAAACAAATACGGGCTATCGTTTTTCAGTTAGACGGAAACGATCTCCGGTCGATCGGGAATTTCCATTTCCGTTTTCATCCCTACTTTTACCCGTTCCCTCCCTCCCCACGTCCACTTCACATTAAAATTATGAATGAAATAAACAGCAATATATGAAATCCCAAATCATGAGTCAAAGAAATTCTCAAGGTCTCATTGAATATACCACTACTATGGTCATTATCTGATTTCCATGTTTGAGTGACACCTACATATGGAGTTTTTACTTCACTTGCATTTTCTAAGGACACGGACAAACACTCTGGTTTATACCCAAGTATGCTCAATTCGGAGGAAGTAGCAATAATGTGAAGATGTTTCCCTTCTCTTTTTTTTTTTTGAAATTCAGAGGTCAGCTAGCCACAGGGCCATAGATGATCCCTCCACAACAGCATAACATCATGTCAAATAGGTCATAAGCCAACAAGCATAGCTAAACATATGAGGTACATTAACTTATTTGTAGATTTGTTCTAACCATCCATGCTCGTGGTGCTATCAAGCATGGGAGGACAGAAAAAATATTATTTTCAATAATTAGGCCAACAGTCATGTTAAGTTCCAACACTCACATCCTACGTGCCTGATCTTAGAGCTTGAGACCAACTTAACTCAGAATCAATTAACATGATGCTGTTTGCTGCAATCAAATCAAGTAAAATATCTTGGAATGATCTCTACTACAACTAGTTTTCTTTTCCCTTGAGTAACAGGACCATCCTCCACGATCCATCCACAAGTAAAGGAAATGAATGAATGAATAGTCGTAGTACCTGACTCCCGCGTCTCCGACGATGCCGATGGCCATGCCGGCAGCGAGGCCCGCGAGGCCGCAGGCGAGTCCGGAGGAGAGGTGGGCGTATCCGTCGAAGAGGAAGTAGGGCTTGGCCTTGGGGTTGATCCCGGTGGAGATGATGACGGCGATGATGAGGCCGTAGATGCCGAGGACACCGGCCATGACGACGGGGACGATGGACTTCATGACGAGCTCGGGGCGCATGACTCCCATGGAGGCGACGCCGACGCCGCTCTTGGCCGTCCCGTAGGCGGCGCCCATGCCTGCGCACAGGGGATCGCGGTCCAGCGGAGAGGGAGAAAGAGAGCTGTATGTAGATCTGGGTTAGGGATGAGGAAGGAGGAGGATATACACTCCAGCTTACATGAGAAGACGAGTGCGGCGGCGGCGCCGAGGAAGCCGAAGAAGGGGGCCGTCTCATCGCCGCTGAAGGTGGAGGCCATGACTGATCAAGGAAGGAAGGGGGCGGTCGTCGGTGAGATCTCGCCGGAGTGAGATGAGGCCAAGAGCATCTTCTTCATCTGCCTGCCCCTCTCTCTTTCTCTCTCTCTCTCTCTCTCTCTCTGCGTGGATTGGTGGGCCCACCATTTTGGGCTGTACTTTCGGCCTGTTTCCTATCAGTGATCGTGCATTTTACTGAGACCACGGTCTTCTCTAGCCCTGCCAACCAGACGGCTTGAAACCGGAATGCATCCGATCTGAAATCCGAATAAAAAAATTGATTCGAACTTGAATCATCTAACAGATGCAAAATTATCTTCGGCATCGAATCTAACGGAGACCCGAAACCCGATAGAACCTGCAGGTGTGACATCTCAATAAAAAAACACTCAACTATGCATTAAAAAACGGTCACTTAAGACTTTATGAGCAAATATTAAATCTAACAAGCACATGTTGACATAAAAATTCATAACCTCCACAGGGCTAAAATTGCACCCACCTCTACCTCCTTTGATCTAAAACCTGCTAGGATTTGACCCATTGCAACATCTAATCTTCTTCGGTTCCGACAACCTTTTAGTGTTGAAGAGTAGTTATTAGTGAGTGGTCGAGGATGGCAGTTGCCCACGAACAAACAACCATTAGGAGGATGGATTAAGAGGGGTGGCGTGATACAAGAGGCTTTGTGTAATGGCTCGGTTTTTGGTCCTCTATACAATGAGGCAGGAGATGTGAGCCGTTAGATTTAGATTTTACGGCTCGTAATTTTCTAATCTTTAGCTGGTAACGTCTCACTGCAAGTGTGTTAATATCTACATCGGAGAGGAGCTATATTTGTATCGAGTTTGTTTCTTCATCCGCAGATAGAGTGGAGAGGAATCGATGCGTGAGGTGGTTTTATATATATATATATATATATATATATATATATATATATATATATATATATATATATATATATATATATATATATAGGAAAACTAGTATGTACTCCTGGGTGTATGTACTCCCACCTCTCATATACCACTTTTACACGTGTGTTATACTTCTTTATCACTTTAAATATACTTCATTAGTAATTACAAGATACTACAATACAAATCCCACGAAATTTTTTATGAAATTCCATGATTTTTATCATAATTTGCGTATATACTTCTTTTATGTATAAAAAAGAGTATATAGCAAAAATGAAAGGCTAACATTGAATTTTTTTTCATACAACTCATATTGGAGTATCTTAGAATTAGTATTAGAGTATACTAAAAATGATAAAAGAGTATAAAGTGTTTGTTTAGGTGGTATATTGCATGTGGGAGTACATACTCCTAGGAGTATAGAATAGGTGTCCTATATATATATATATATATATATATATATATATATATATATATATATATATATATATATATATATATATATATACACGCGCGTATATATACGTATAATTGATAATATTATAACGAGAATATGCATATGAACTCAATAACATTATAATAGGAGTTAAAAAATTTAACTAAAACTTTTACAGTTTCATACATATGAAGTTAATAATAAAAAATCTGACACGAACAAATTGTTACCGGGCTCAAGCCTCCCTACCCTCCAAAGCAGTTGGGAGCCCCATCCCTCCCCAAGTACCCTTTAATTTCTGGCATAAAAAAGAAGAAGAAAAGGACAGAGAAAAAAAGAAGGAAGAAGAAGTACTTCATGGCTCTAGATTCACTACTGTTTACCTCCGTATCCGTATGTAATAAAAAACCTCTATAGAATCTATATAGCAGTCACACTCTATTCTACTATATCATCACTAATAGAAATAAGAACAAATTGTAGTTCATTTTAAAAGGCAGTAGTGATTTCTAGACATTTTAGACATATATATTGTCAAATGTCAATCTATTATGACTCGTGAGCTCTACAAACAACTTATATATATGGTACTCGTCAGGTCTACAAATAACTAATATATGTGGTTCTCTATATTTAATTGTTGTCGTGCTCATGTTATATTAATTCATTCTTTCGGAGTTGTCATTAAAGCTATAGGATATTAGCATATAATTGGATCGAGTAGATATTTAGATGCGGATTCAGATTAAGACAGTTTTATTTGTGTTCGTATTTGAGGATATTCAAATATATATTTGTATTTGTATTAAAATACAAATAAAAAAACATACTATTTAATTCATATCCGATTCGTTTTCACCTCTCAAGCTTCTCTCAAGCTTCAATGGAGGCAACTCTCTCTTGTTACAGGAGAGAAAGAATTAGTGTGGCCCACGACTTGATTAGGGCAGTGCTATGGGCAACTACGAAGGCAATTATTAGAGCTCAATGATGTTAACTAGTAGGCAATAGTTATTAAGAAATTCAATTGGATGTCATTTCTAAATTGTCCCCATGACAGCTAGACCCTACCACTTAAAACCAAATCTATGCATGAACTCAGTCCACGTGGATATGGGTTGACATGTCAAAACCACGCCACATCATCACCACTTCGGACAAAACCAGGCCACTTCGGTTTTTGACAAGGGGTAAAATAGATAGATTTGAGTGCGTCTACGTCGATCTCCTATTTTCCTCTACCTGTGGCACCTCCGGGGATCATGATCATCCTACGTCGTTGTCATGCATCCACAGCCGTCCCACACTAAGTAAAAAAAAGTTATAATTGACGGGTCTCGTACCCGTCATTTTTATCACGTCACTAATAATAAATTATTAGTGATAAATGATGACTCGTCACTAATGAGATTATTAGTGATAGGTCATAATCTTAATTTGTAACTAATGTTCAGTCAATAGTGATGGGTTACGGTTATGACCCATCACTAATAATTGAACACTAATGACGGGTTGTAATCTTGACCTATCACTAATGACCGATGAATATTTTTCGTATTTTTTAGATAAAAAAATCAAAAAAAAATTATTTCATCCGAGCTATCTCAATGTATGTCCATCCCATATATCTCACACAAGCCACGTTTTTTCACATTATTTTTAAGACACACTTTTTCACATTATTTTTAAGCATGTGACCTCCTCCTCGTGTGGGTAACCACCTTACCACCTCTGCTATCACGTAATTATAATAAAACCGGATATTTTATCCTTTTAACATTTTTTTACCGAAGGTTATTAGTGACGCGTCATAACCATGACCCATCACTAATGACTAATTTTACCAAATTTCGTCGAGGGTTATAATTTGATATGTGACCCGGGGTGCATTCAGTAAAATGGACATAACTTTTGCATACGGACTCTGATTTCGATGTTTTTTGACTCTACAGACATCTAGAAAAAGTTACATCTGTTTCTCCCTAACTTCGTCGGATTTGGAGAATTTTTCGAGATCCAAAATAGATTGGAAGATTGAATTCTCGCCCCCCCCCCTAGAAGTTTCTGCACTATTTTCGGAATGCGCGTTTGTGTTTATAGCCGCCACACCTTACATCAAACTTGAGCAAAATTTACAATAATTCCTATTCTAGTGCTACTGAGGTCAAAAAAATAAAATAAAAATAGAAATATTTGTGAATACTGTCATTGGAGACTGAAGTTGGTCATTAGTGATGGATTACAAGTTAACCCATCACTAATGATTGGTATAAGATGACTCGTCACTAATAAGTGGATCATTAGGATGATCTGTTACTAATGACTGACCTAGGACAATCTATTACTGATAAGATAGTGATGGGTCACAACTTGACCCGTTACTAATGACTAGCCTAGCACGACCGATCACTAATGACCAGTCACTATTATCATCAGTAATCATAGGTGACAAGTCTATATTTGGTCCTGATCATAAGGGATATTAGTGACGTATTCTTATTAAATTTGTCACTAATAGGATATTAGTGACACATATTGAGCAACCGTCATTAATGTAGTGTCTCTTTTGCTGATTTCTTACGTAGTGTCATGATATAATCGTGTGTTGGTAGTCACCCCCTCACGTTGCAAGATGAGGCATATGTTTCACAAATTAATTTACGGTCCGTAAGGTTACTTATTCTTGTGTACCAGACTATTTTTCTCCATGTTTTATTGATTCTAACTTCCATGGATATTCATGCATATCTCTTGTTTGTTGAAATACTATAATGACGGTCTACCAAACACAATCTATGTGGAAAAAATGTTTGTTTTTTGCTAAGTGGTCATGGATCAGACACTTCTATTTTATTTCCTTGTTACTCAAGAAGATTAGAATTGAATAATAACGACAAGTCTATAAAAGACAACGCAAGATCCTAACTAGCACTTAGCACAAGATATCGTTGGGATTTGTTTTCACTTTTCAAGTATGGAATCATTTAGACTCGCATGATATGCATCTGTTTAACTTCATATATTATATTTTTCAACTAAATTTCTATATTTCATTTTAGTTAAATTTCATATATTTGATTCTCATAGAGCGGTTGTTTTGTGTAGGATTGGTTAAAAGTTGATTAAATATCATAGCTATGCTATGGTTTTAATGCATACATGGACAATATACACAAGATGCATCATGCTTTAATTAATAGGTAATTCGGTATTTTGTGTTCCCATTTTCTGGAGCAACGTGAAATCAATTATTTGGATAAAATGTGTAGGCTCTGATGAGGATATGCTAAATTTGGATGATATGTAGATTCGTCATTAAAAATACTTTCAAAATATATTGCTTTTTTAATTTAAAATAATATATTTTTATAGATATTATTAGTCAAAATGTCATGTTGAAAATTGTGTCGATGTCCTAATAGACTTATATTTATGATTAGATGGAGTATTACAGTACTTTAATAATTTGCTTTCTTGAAAGTATATTCATGTGCTTGTAATTACTTTTGTTGAATTTATACTAACAACACGTGCATTGCATTGCGCGATTACATACTTGTAGAATTAATTTGTATTGGGTGAGATTATTGATTTGATGTATTACACGTGCACTTGTAAAAAAAATTGTTTTTATTATAATATTATTAATTTCATGTGCTTGTAACATATGTACGGTTGCTAGTAAATAAAAAAGAGAGAATTCAATTGACAAGTCTTGTCATTTCTAAAGATATTCATGGCTCTGGATAAAAAGGAGGAAAAGAAAAGATAGCATGCGTTTGGTGCGCTCTGTCGCCTAGTGTTTTTCATGGACTTAAATTCTCTAACAAAATTGCAGTATGCCGTTTTTAAACAAAGGGCTAGAGGATGCTTCCTCCAACAAATGCCTAGAGAAATGTTTGCCTGGTTTTGATTTACCGAGAAGTTAGAACCCCCCCCCCCCCCTGCGTGGCAGAACCACGATATGATGCATCAGAGAAAGAATATATTTTGTTGATCGGCTCTGGTGGGACAGCAGTTGAACTGGACTTATGCAGATGAAGTACTATATATTGTTATGCATGCCAGCTGAATACCTTTTGTTGATTCAAACTGTCAGCAAACATATATATAGTTCCCACATGATCAATGAGCTAGCAAATAGCTAGGTGTGTACAATTCTGTTTCAGATAGCAAGTAGATCAGGGAAGGAATAAGAAAGTGGTATGGCACATTAATTCTGACTCTTTGAACTAATAAGTCCACTAATCACCGATGGCCCTATCATGGCATGCAGGAGCTACAAACAAAAATCAATCCAATCCAGCACTTGCTAGTTCCTTTCCCTCATTCTCTGAGCAGTTAGTATATGCAGTGCACTAACCAAAGGGGTAATAAGGCAACCACATCACTCTTTCCCATCAACTCAAAAGAAGAAGAAGATGACTCTTGGGCAAACCCAAAATGTGATTCAGCGGAGGCCAGGAAAAAAAGCTACTACTACTTTGCAACACCCAACCAGATGCGCAGATCATGCAGCATCTTCATCTTTATATAAGGCTGCCCCCTGCACCCCTCTATTTCTGAACCACTGACCGATCAAACCTCTTAGGAGCTACAAGCCGGGCAGTTTAGCAGTAGATAGATCATCTGATCATCAGTAGCGATCACACCATGGATGCAAGCAAGAAGGCGTATGTGGTTGCCGTCATCATACAGCTGATCTACACTGGCATGTACGTCGTCTCCAAGGCGGCATTCAACCATGGAATGAACACCTACGTCTTCATCTTCTACCGCCAGGCAGCTGCCACTGTTCTATTGCTGCCGCTCGCCATTCTTCTCGAAAGGTAAGCAAAAAAAGCAGCGTGTACTGTGCAAATACCTTTTTCTTTTGACTCCAATAGATGATCGCTGAAATTAATCCTGTTTTATTTGCAGGAGGAATGCACCACCAATGTCATTCTGGTTGTTTCTGAAGCTATTCTTCTATGCTTTGCTTGGGTAAGAGTAAGACTTCAGTGCTAGCTAGCTAGCTAGATTAACGAGAAGAGATCATATCTCTAGATGACCTAGTTACAGGTATTGTCCATCGAATACTAACATGTGATATATATCTTCTTTGAATTTGTAGGAACACAATGAGTATGAATCTGTACAACATGAGCCTCAAGTACACCTCTGCAACTGTGGCATCCGCAACAAGCAACTCTGTTCCTGTGGTGACCTTTTTTCTGGCAGTCCTGTTAAGGTAAGCCCCCACCTTACCAAATTCAGCTACGCTTTGATTTCAACATAAGTTCAGCAGAGTGATTATTAGTTAAACTAGAGCTCCTGCACTAATAAGGAGTTTTCATCAATAGTTAAGTTAGCTACTTAACCAAGCATATAAAAGGAACTGATCGAGCTACTCTGAGCATATAGTATTGTTTTCTGAACGCACAGGTTGGAGGTGGTGAGGCTGCTGAGCCCGTCGGGCATGGCCAAGGCCGCCGGCGTGGCGCTCTGCCTGGCCGGTGTCCTTACCATCGCCATATACACCGGGCCGTCGATGAGCCCAGTGAACCACCACCACGCCTTCGCCGGCAGTGTCGCAGCGGCGCATCATGAGACAAACAGCAGCAAGGGGACATGGATCAAGGGGACGTTCATGATGCTGCTCGCCAACACAACATGGTCCCTCTGGATCGTCCTCCAGGTGCGTACGTACTACATGCACGCATGAAGAGTTGCAGATGGATTGACTGAACTAATCATCATCAGTGCATACATTATCAGTTAATTGTTGATTTCTTTTTTCGTTTGAGATTAGTTGATAAATTAGATTGGCCGGCCGGTGCATGTATATGGATGCAGGCTTCGTTGCTGAAGGAGTACCCAAACAAGCTGCTGGCGACGCTGTGGCAGTGCATGCTGAGCACGATCCAGTCGTTCCTGCTCGCCGTGGCCGTCGAGAGGGACCTCGCCGCGTGGAAGCTGCAGCTCAACATCGGCCTTCTTGCTGTCGCATACTCCGTGAGTAACTTAATAAAGCTGTTAAAATTCATTAACGGGCAGCAGACCTGCTGCATGCTTAATTGCAATGCGAGCTGAATTCTGACCGAATGGAGATATGATTCTGCATGGACGGGTACGTGCAGGGTTTCGTGGTGACGGGCGTGTCCTTCTACCTGCAGGCGTGGTGCATCGAGAAGAGGGGCCCCGTGTTCCTGGCCATGTCCAACCCGCTGGGCCTCCTCCTCACCATCTTCTGCTCCTCCTTCTTCCTCGGCGAGACCGTCCACCTCGGCAGCCTCCTCGGCGGCGCCCTGCTCGTCGGAGGACTCTACAGCGTCCTCTGGGGCAAAAGCAAGGACCACCATATTCCTCATCCGGATCAGGAGACACCTAAACATCAGACCAGCAGCATCAGTAACGACGACGAGGAGGCGAAGCAGCATCAGCAGGAGAAAGAGGAGAAGAAACTCGAGGACTTGTCTCAATGGAAATGAACATATAGTATCGATATCTGATCAGTTCATCTCATACTACATATGTATACGTACGTTTATAAGGACTGTCTGTACGTAGTACGTACGTGGTATGTGATGTATATGGTCCAATACATCGGTGTATTTTTGTTCCGGGAGGAGTACGTTTGGTGCAATGAATGTGTACGGTTCTGTCGGGCCAAAGTCCAATGGTCGAACGACGACCCCGCGGTATTCTTACGGCCCAGCCCAGCCCAACCATGGTGGTCTCAGAAAACCTAGCACACCCTAGCAGTAATATTGTGATATTTATATCTCCTGGCGGAGGTCTGGCGAGGTGGGACACTACATAGTATGAATTTATTCCGATGGCTGCATCTTCGGTCACAGATCTAGTTATAGTGAGATCTCTCTATTATTAGTTTTTACGATGTGTATATCTTCATGACGTGTTATATAGGCTGTGTGTCCTTATTTTGGAAAACATCGGAGTCGTTGAACTAGTCCTCTGTTGACCAGCTTAAAACATAGGATCTGTGGAGAATAAATAGCTTTTCCTAAGATTAACAACCATAATCAACCATTAGACCTGTCTCTCTTTCAAAGGTTTTGAAATACGAGATAAATGTAACTTCACTACATTAAAACTAAAACTAGCTTTCCGATAAAACTAAGTCCTAATCAACCATTAAACATGTTTCTCTTTAATGAAATATGTGCATCGCACGTTTAGAAAAAAAAATGGCATCAGAACAAATTGAAAAGCTGAGATGGAGAAATACAGTGATTCATTTCAGGGTCCTATGCAAATATTTGGATCGCGATTAATACCTACGATCCGTTTTATGCAAAATGTGTTGACCACAGTCAATCGCCACGTGGGCAACGTTCTGCCGTTGGATCAAAAGTGATAGGGATCAGTTGCGACCATTCGCGACCCTTTCTTTCCTCTTCTCCTCCCGTCGGCCGCTGCCGCGGCCGCCGCAGGAAAGGGGATGCAGGCAGCCGCGGCCGCCTGGAGGTGGGGCGCCGCGGCCTTCCACTCCTCCGCCGCTGCGCTCTCCAAATCCACGGTATTCCCTACTAGAAACCGCACCGATCACAACATAGATGCGTGTCCCTTCTGCATTATTAGCTGCAATTTCAATTTTCAACACCGGTACAGAACGGGGAGAACTCTGCTCGCAGTTCATACGCACCAATATGTGTGCAGTTTGCTTCCTGACAACTGAGTAGCTCCGTATCCATGCCTTAGTTACGCTAGCTTTTGCTATTGAGCTTATAGTTTGAGTGGTAATCATCCTCTGCGCTGTAAAGCTGTACACTTTCACACTGCAAGATGTAGTGTTGTGTGTGTTTTTCAGGTTTGATTAAGATAATTTGGAACTTCTACTGAAAAATTGAAAAAAAAGGTACATTTTTTTGTGTGTACAAAGTTGTCGATCTACAAGATCAAACGGACATAGCCCAAAACTATGAACATGGCTCCTAAACCGCTTGCTAAGCACTGTAGCATTTCCATTTCGTCAGTCATTTGGAATGTAACGGTTGTGGAGCTTATGATATATTTTTGGACAGCCTCATATTCGGTTTGCCGTCCGTGAAAAGCGTGCAGATGCAAAGAGCGCCCTAAAAAACCTTTTGCTCAATGGCAGCCCATATCAGGTAATTGTGACCATTTTCCTAGATTTTCTGTACTTCCTAATTTGTGAGCTTGTCTCTAAATAATAACACAAATTTATTCAGCTAATGAAGACACATGTTTCATCCCATTTAGGCATTTACAATTTGTTATCCTGATCTAAACGGACTATGTGGATTCTTCTGACTATAGTTGTACCAGATGTTTGTTATTGCTGATGGGCGATACAGATATGCCTTGCCAGTTCAGTTCATACATAGGAAATGTTCTTTTTTTAATTTATTCGGAACCATTACTTTCATGCTGAAAAAGGATTACTTCCAATATGTTTCAATGTTGTCTACAGGAAAGCAGTAATAAACAAATGAGGAAGCAGAAAGTTGGTGGCAAATCAAAGGCCCAGCGCTCTTGTCCAGGAAAAAGTCAACATAGCAAAAATAAAGGTAAGTTCTTCCGGAGCATTTACCTTCAAACTGTTTTTGGATTAAACTGCTTGTGTTTTAACTAGAACACTGGACTGGCCGAATGGATATTTAACTATGCAAACAATAAATTACTGATAAACTTGAAGTGTGTGTTGGTTTCATTTGTTCTGCATAAAAATGTGATTTTTTTCAAGTCACGGTGACATTAATGCACCTGAACCATTTTTCCAGCACCTTTACTTTATTACTTTTTGTTTAAGGATAGTTTACGATTCAGTATCTGCCGTTAGTTCACATTTATTTTCTGTATATTTTGATGACATGAAGCGCACAATGATGTTTACATAGGTGTGCAAAACTGGAGAAATTTTGACAAAGATGATTGCACCGATACACCATATGGTACCTTTGGTGGTAAAAGATCTTTTACGTGGTATTGGCCCGGGGAGGATGACGGCCTTGGTAGTTCTCCTAATGGCTTTCAGTGGAGGGATGAGTCTCAATCGACCAAATCAAGGGAAAAGTTTTGGAATGAAAGTGATGTTGATGAGGAAGAAGAGTTGGTTCATGACAGTCTGCAAAGCCATAGAATCTCTCTTGGATTGCCACGTTTAGGCCCCTTAAAACTGGATCATATTAAGTCAGCGTGAGTCAAACATTTCTTACAGCATCACATTTGCATGGTTTCAACATCACAATGTTGGTAACTATTTGTTTAACTCAACATGATGTTTCTGCAGTTTCCGTGCATCTGCTCTCAAGTGGCACCCAGACAAGCATCAAGGCCCTTCACAGGTTAGTATCATAGTATTTGTTCTTGTGTTTTATCATTTGTTTCCCAGGTCAGAGGTAGGTGCTGGATGGTACTTTTTGCATCTCTGTCAAGGATTTTGTGATAGGGTTCTGGTGACTGGCGCTGAAAGTCTCACCGGCGATTTTAATAGCTACCAATTCTTACACACGCAATAATATATACCACTGAATTCCAGGCATTAGTACTGGGAAAAATCAGTGTGATGGCACCATATCACCATGTTTTACATGTAGGCATCTGCAAAGGGAGCTGTCATGTCAAGCATGACCAAATTGAAGTGCACAACATGAAGCCTATGTAGAATAGGTTGCATTGCATTGTTGATATTGTGGATGGAACATATAAACAAACTCATTCTTCTTTTGTTGAGCTACAACCTGTGTGAAGGTGTCAATTCTGAACACATCTTTATTCCCCAGGCTGAAGCAGAGGAAAAGTTCAAGCGCTGTGTGGAAGCATACAGCGCATTGGCTGGCGCCTTTAAGTCAAGCAGCTAACTACTAGTACCTTTGGAACATGCGAGAGCAAGGAACTTTTTGGAGGACTTTTTGAGAACTTTTAATGAGGAATGGAGCTGCTGGTGTTTCAGGACACCGAGAACCATTAGCAGAAAACTGTAGTAATTTAGGCTTCAAGTTCATAACGAATTCTAAAGAAGAATCAGATTAAAAACATAAACTGGGTCAACCCTGCCAAATCGATTGAAGCAAAGCTAAGAAAATTCCAGGGCTCACTTGTATGTTTGCTTCCATGTTGCTGTAAGAGTAATACTTATTCCACACAGAGTTTGTTGTAAGATTTCATGCCACATAACTTATCCTGTCGACCCAAAATTATTGCTGTATCAGCAATACTTTCTTTAGAAAGACTAGTGTCGTATGCGTTTTGTTAGATTGAATTACAAGTCTACTTCTATAGAGGTTGAATCAAAAAGGTGTGTAGGGCAGTGAATGTGATGGACCGATATCAGGGTTCCCTGGTTTCTAGAACCCTGATTGTATGACCTCCAGTTGGCTGGTTGATCAATATACGCACCACATTCTAGTTTATAATGGAAATCTTTACAAAATTATGTTTGTCAATGGGACTTGATATGGCAGAAACCAAAGCAAATTGAATCGGAGTGCATCTTGAGGATGATACAGCACTTTGGAGTGCATCTTGACAAAATGATACATCGGTTTGCAGTTCATGCTTCCACGGATGCTCACGGCACCACGCTTTCAGATACAAAGGTACTACAGCACAATCCAAGCAATTTATAGAAATCTATCAGCTCTTACAGCTCCAACCAACCAATCAAGCCAAGCAAGTTTGATTACTGTTCTCACAAACCAAGGGATATGACGAAGCGCTCGCATATGGAGCCACAACATACAAAGGTGGCCTATCCCAGAGAAGAGTCATGTCTGAAGAAAATAAACATAGCATGCAAATCTGCAACGCATCTCTAGAAAAAGAACCGGACATAAATTGAGACTAGATGACAATGATGAGGCACTTGTCACTCGTGGAACTCAGAAGCACTTCCTGTGAACAATTGCTGGGCCGGACTCATCATACTCGTCCTTCGATATCCACATCTGGTAGATCAATGTCACAATATAACAGAATTCAGATTTTGATTTCATTCAAGCCTGATAAGTTATAAGAAGTAAAGCTCAGCAATTGCCCAAGCAACTGCAGTTGGACGAGAGGTACCTGTTGGAAAGTGCTGAGCGAGGCTAGGATCGACCCTCCGATCCAGACACTGTACTTCCGCTCAGGTGGAGCAACAACCTTAATCTTCATGCTGCTCGGAGCAAGGGCAGTGATCTCCTTGCTCATACGATCAGCGATGCCTGGGAACATGGTTGAACCTCCACTGAGCACAATGTTGCCATAGAGGTCCTTCCTGATATCCACGTCGCACTTCATGATGGAATTGTATGTCGTCTCATGGATTCCAGCAGCCTCCATACCAATCATGGACGGCTGGAAGAGGACCTCAGGGCACCTGAACCTCTCTGCACCAATCGTGATCACTTGACCATCAGGTAGCTCGTAGCTCTTTTCAACTGAGGAGCTGTTCTTGGCAGTTTCCAACTCTTGCTCATAATCAAGGGCTATATAAGCAAGTTTCTCCTTGATGTCCCTTACAATTTCTCGCTCAGCAGAGGTTGTGAAGGAGTAACCCCTCTCGGTGAGAATTTTCATTAGGGAATCTGTGAGGTCACGGCCAGCAAGATCCAAACGAAGAATGGCATGAGGAAGTGCATATCCTTCGTAGATGGGCACAGTGTGGCTCACACCATCACCAGAGTCGAGAACAATACCTGTAGATTGAGAAAAACTTCAGCACACACTAAGGAACCCCATTAAATTTAACTTCTATTACTTCTCAAATTTTTAGCTACATATATTGTTTCTGCCTGAATGCATATAATAATCAGAAATGCACTGTATCTGAACAGTGTCTGCTGACATGTATTTAATAAAGGACAAACATAACCACATGGCTTAAGTATATGAGCTTGACAATAGCTTTCAAATGGTTAGTGGAGGACAACATATAACTAAACCATAGATATTATTGGGCAAGTGAATCAACACTGAAGTAGAAGGCAGAAGCAGTTCATACCAGTAGTACGCCCACTAGCATAGAGGGAGAGCACAGCTTGAATTGCGACATACATGGCAGGACAATTGAAAGTCTCAAACATAATCTGGGTCATTTTCTCCCTGTTGGCTTTTGGGTTCAAAGGAGCTTCAGTAAGCAACACAGGGTGCTCCTCCGGTGCAACACGAAGCTCGTTGTAAAAGGTGTGATGCCAGATTTTCTCCATGTCGTCCCAATTACTGACAATACCATGCTCAATCGGATATTTCAGCGTGAGAATACCTCTCTTGGATTGTGCCTCATCACCAACATATGCATCCTTCTGTCCCATCCCTACCATGACACCGGTGTGACGAGGACGACCAACAATGCTAGGGAAAACAGCCCTTGGTGCATCATCGCCAGCAAAACCAGCCTGCAAGATCGAACATAAAAGGTGACATATTTGGGATTGAAGGAGGTAAAAGAAAGTACCAGTGAAGAGTAAAAACTCTGACCTTGACCATTCCAGTGCCATTGTCGCAGACAAGAGGCTGGATGTCCTCACCATCAGCCATTTCTTACAGAACTGAAAGTGGGATATGAACGGTATTTACTAACCGCAAAAAAAATTCTTAGTTCAATCCATGATATAAAGAAACACTGGAATCATAAAGGAATTTAAATTGAAATCAATAAATCCACTTCATACAACAAGAAGGTCTGCCAAAACAAATGCACTTTAGGTATTAGGCCTGACACTAAAGGATTCAGCAACAGTTTGTACTTTGTAGACAACAATTTATGACTCATAACATATGACACAAAGAAGCCACCTCTGATCCACTCACTAGTGCCTACAAAATATGTTAGCAGCTCATACTGAACTGAACCGAATGGTGCTCACAAATCCAGTAGCGTATGAGGAAGGCGAGTTATCCACAGTACAACACCAACTGCCAGAACAGTCTACACATGTTGAAGTCGCGTAGAAGCAACCCAGCCATTTTTTTACTCAGCAGAAGAGTCAATTCAGTTACCGAAGAGACCAAACAGTAACCCATCATCCACTGGCAGATCACAGCATGAAGCGTTCAGATCGGACAAGAACTTCCCCAAGGAGGCACATAAAGACACGATTTTTCGCCGGATCTTCACCCGAGTTGCTCAGATCCGGGCTCGCAGGGTCGTAAGACCAAATCTTGGACTGAAGGGGGAGCAAGATCTAGCTACAACAACATCAGACTAGACAGGACCACAGAAAGAGAGAGAGGAGGAGAGAACGCTTACTATGAAGTGCTTCTGCGGCGGCAAGAAGGGATCGGATGTGATCGGCGGAGGAGAGAGGACAAGGGGGGTGGCCGGTGCTGCTGCCCTGCCTGCTATGACTGCTCTGTCCTCCCTGGCTGACGCGACAAGAAGAAAGCGTTTCCTTTTCAACCCATCTATTTTTTTTTCAAAGTCTTTTCCCGCACTTGGACTTCACTTCACAAAGAACGGCCCAGCCCAGCCCAGCCCAGCCTCACTCAATGTAGTCAGTAGGCTTTTACGCGGATCCAAAAAAAATGGTAATCAATCTCACTCTCACTATAGGCTTCATTCAAGCAATCTATTTAGTCAAATAAGTCCTTGTTGCCCATGAGTAAACCGTTGATCTTACAAATATATGATTAGAGTAGAAGATACTTTCTCTTATCGAATCGTGCATTAAAAGATAGAGATTTATACATGTTCATGCCTCCTAAAGGATAATAGCGTTGTGTCTTGTGTTCTTGTATTACTCTTCAAGACATATTACAGGGGTATTGGCTAGCCTAAATATGATCTAAATCTAGTCGAAGGCTCCACGTGCGTAGTCTCGATGAGATGTTGATGTAGACCGTGATTGTAGAAGGCTTGAGTCTCGTTAAGCACTTGTTGCTTTTGCTTAGCTTGTTGTTACTTAACTTCCGTAGAATCCCCTAGCTCGCCCTAACCACCCCAACTCGTCCGCACGCTTGGGACTCAAGCCTGTTATTCTACACCCTATATATATACTATAGCACTATTCTACACCCTAACAGCCCTAGCTTGTCCGCCCCCAGCCATGACCCGTAGCCTGCACCCATGCACCAGGGTGCGTCGCACGATCCGTGCCTCGCACCCGCACACTAGGCGCGCCACGTGGCGCGCGTGTGGCAGCACCATTTGCACCCCCACGCCCCACACCCAAGTGCCCACGCCGCGTGCCCACAAGTAGGTGTCAGTATTTGTCCAGTAGATATCGCTCAGTAGTTGTCTATTAGTTATTTAGTAGTGTTCAGTAGTTCACTACTGATAAATACTAGCACTACCGAACAAAACTACTGATACTACTGACAATTACTGATCAAAACTATTGACACTACTGAACAAATTACTGATACTACTGGTAACTACTAACAAATACAAACACCACTGAACAAAAACTACTGACACTATTGAACAAACTATTGATACTACTGGCAACTACTGACACAAATAATTTTACTATAACTTGGAACTATTAATGGCTACTGACACTACCGAATAATTTTCAATGGCTTGAAACTAAAATTTCACTATTAGCACTACTTGACTACTAACTATTGAACACTACTGAACAAATACATAATTGCTACTGAACTATTGACACTATTAGACTACTAAAACTACTGGGCGCATGCGCGTAGGACCGGGGTGTAGAATAACTATATATATATCACCCCTGACTAAGTCAGCCTTCCTTCTGCGCGCCCTGGACCGCTTCAATGCGCGCTCGACCGAGTCCACCTTCAATCTGCCCTGCACGCCACCTTCTCCGACCCAGAATAGGCCGACGGTGCTGTCCTACAAAATCCGACCAGGTGCCTCGATCCCGAACCCCTGAAAGGATCGAATGGCCCAAGAGGGGGGGTGAATTGGGCGCTAATTAAAACTTCTACCGCTTTCTAAAACAAATAACAACCTTAGCCTATATAAGAGTAAATGCAACTACGTGATTTAAACTAGGACAAGGCAACTAAACAAACAAGATAACTAAGAGAGAGAATGGTAAAGAAAGACTCGCAAGAACAAAGATACTCAAAGTAAAATACGGGAATGTAAATAGTTGGAGAAGATAACACCAATTTTTTCCTGAGGTTTCAAGAAGTTGACACTTCCCCCTAGTCCTCGTTGGAGCATCCACCAAGGATGTAGCTCCCCCTTGAGTCACCAAGACTCAAGTGCTCTCTCTTGATTGCCTCTTCTCCATCTCCGGATTGACGGGCATCAAACCAAGTACATCATCTCTTCCCGGGGCTCCCACAAGTCCTCCAAGAGCTCACCGAGAACACCTTCGATCACCAAGACCGTCTAGGTGTTGCCAACCACCAAGAGTAACAAGCTTCAAGCTTCACTTGACAAAGATCAAACCTAGACAACAGCTAGATGCACACTTGTTACTCTCCAAGCACTAAAGATGTCCTTAATCTTCAACTAAGAACTTAGAATTAACACAAGTGCTCTCTCTTGTTTCTAAATGACACACCAAGTGTATGAGCTGCTACAGGGTCACAAGAGCCATATATGAGACCAAATGAGTAGGTATTTATAGGCTAAGGATCAAGAATTAGCCGTTGCCTAACAACCCAGAATTTTTCTCAACGCCGGAAGGTCCGGAGTAAATAACTCTCTCCACGCCGGAATATCCGGTGCTAATACCCCTGACAGAATAGCCGTTAACTGTTCCATTAGCCGTTAAAGATCCGGCGATTCATCCGGACTAACGCCGGATCATCCGGCGCATTGAAATCAGCCAGATGATAGTTTGCAACCTTTCTGTATAAAAACATCCGGCGAATACTCTTCAGTACGCCGGACCATCCGGCGTGTGGAATCACGCCGAGACTGCACTGCAAGGATTGCTCCGGCGATCTCACCACTCGAACGCCGGACCATCCGGCGTGTACTTCAACAATTTTTCAACTCAGAACTCTTAGGAAATTGCTCCGGTGCTGGCAACAATTTTGGCGCGGACCATCCTGACCAAGCTAAAGAATTTTGCTGACCTCGACCAAAATAAACTCCGGTGAGTACACTCTTCATACAGAGGATCATCCGGTGTGTTGAATTTTCGCTGAATTCATCCAATTCAAACAATCTTGAGTTCTAACTTCTTGGACACTCAACCAAAAGCTTGTAAGAGCTACCTAGCTCTAGAAATTCACAAGTGTGCATCAACTATGTCTAGACTCACCTAGGTCAAGCTACAACTCTTAACCCCTCTTTATAGTACGGTCAAAAGACTAAAAAGAATTATAACCTATACTACTCTAAGTGTCCTTCATCTCCTTATGACACTTAGAACTAGAAGATCCTTAATCTTCATGCACATGTCCTTTGATCGTCCATATAAGCGCTTAAAGGGCCAAGAGTATCAAAGCATCATTGTGAACTAAGTTTTTCTTTTTCTTTGATACCGTTCAAAACACATATGTTAGTCACAATGATACAGTTGTCATTAATCACCAAAACTCTTACCACTTACCTAGGGGCCTAGATGCTACAACCCCAAAATCCCTAAAAAATCATTGCGGTGGGTGACCTCAAGCCGCATATCGACACCGTTGGCATCTTCGGATCGCAACTATGGCCCCCCGACCTCAAAGTCACAGCAGATTCTCGACCCCAACGTCGCCGACCATGCTGACTTTCACAGAATCGACGCCAATAAAGTCATCCGCGCCCCAAGCATCCCTGCTTGCACAATGTTTAGGGATTGTACCTTTGACCGTACTCACATGATGAGCAATTCCATCTACCTCAGCTCTACAGATTCAACTAGGAGTGTAGACTTCTGTTTTCAGCCGAAACTTTCTTCATCTCAATTCATTCTTTGTTGCCTGTTTCCCCTTTGACCTCAAGTTGCTAGAGCCGCCTCTTCATATCGAACCTCTAAACCGCTTGTATACTTCAACATCTGCTTATATTCCTCGCTAACGCCGCCACCTCAAGTCGCCGCCTACATGACAGCTCCTCTCTAGCCATGTCTACCTTGTCGCCACCTCTCCTCAAGTCACCACCTGCACCACCGCACCACCCCGACCATGTCTACCTCACTGCTAGTCCACCACACATCTCCGTAATGCTAGCGAACGGATAATCAGAGGGTTGTAGTACACTTA
Organism: Phragmites australis; assembly: GCF_958298935.1. Lineage (NCBI taxonomy): Eukaryota > Viridiplantae > Streptophyta > Magnoliopsida > Poales > Poaceae > Phragmites > Phragmites australis. Next base: position 400,066 of record NC_084931.1, on the reverse strand, counting down.
GGATGACATATTAGATGAACAGGTGGAACTGAGATGGATAGAAAGAGCTCATCATGTAAGCCTGATCCAAGGTCCATTTCTTAAGCATAGTGCAAATTAAAATTTAGTGTTAAATATATGGTTCAAAGTGAAATTTGTTGTTAAAAAGTGGCTCAAATGCACTCATACATGGTGCAAAGTAAAATTTACTCAAAATTTAATTGTCATTGATCAATGCATTCTATGATGCAAAAAAATGTTATTATTGGTTGAGCTGCTAGCTTCCCACATGAGGTTTATGACGATTCATATTGTCATAAAACATGAACAGATTATAAAGAAATAGTATTCCACAATCCATTTGCAATGAAATTTATCAGAAGCAAAATCCAAAAGACATCATGTAGAAGCTTCAATATGACAATTTCCAAATTATAATATCATTCCCAAGGAAAATATTCGTACATTTATTTACATCTATACAAAAATTACAACAGCTATACAATTCCATTAAAAAATTTAAAAAACAAAGTATATGCTCCACAGTTAACCTAAGTAGCATTTGTTTAGTGGAACGAAGTTGAATGGAATGGAATCGTCCTAGATAGGATTGGACTAGACGGGATAGTTCTAAATGAAGTGGTACAAGTAGGTTATTTGGTTAGATGTATGAGATAGTATAAGAATGTGTTTGATTAGTGGTATGGAATGAGATGATTTGCTACAAGATTCTATTTGGTTGTCTGAATGTATCGATCTTAGATAGATTGTATAAGATGCTAAAAATACATATAAATGAAGTATTACAAAGGAACTCATTTTTTCACCATATAACCTAGGGTTGAAAATAATTTTAGAAATTAGTTTATCACATAAAAAGAATATTTGTGAATTTTTTCAGATTTTTGAGAATTTATTTGAGATCCTAATAATGGTTATAAGTTATAAAAGTAGTTTTTTTAAGAATTTTGGTTTAAATTCTACACATGTTTTTAGATGAATCCAATTAAAATGGATTGTACATAGATTATGGAATACATTAAAAAAAGTTCCATAATTTTTAAACAACAAAAGACAACATATGTTATTATTGATTTTTGACGAGTAAACTGTTCACACGCAACAAGTTGTTCATACGGGACGAGTCCGTCCTGCACAGGCCGTGGTTCTGCAGATTTTGAGGTATCGCATGGTTCACAATCTGTATGAGGCTTCATCCTAAATCCAGACGCACAGACGAATCTTGGTCCTGTACGAGCTCATCCCGGAGGATTCTATTACGTCCAACTAAACACCACTTTATTCATCTTCAAGCATCGCACAATCTATTAAGATATGTTTAGTTTCTCAGATTTTTCCTATTCTAATCTAATAAATACCTAAAATCTTAAAAAGAAGTATACTTACTTGTGTTAGAGAAGAGTTTCTTCTAACGAGGAGACTCAAATTTAGAGACGAAGTTTAAGAGGAAAGAACACCACGAATGTATTGATGTTAGAAAAAATAGATCTCTTTGATGTGTTTTTATCTTTGTATCTTTTTTACTGTCTTGGCCGTCTCCTACTCAGAGGATCATAGCCTCCTATTTATATATCTGTGCGTAGCTTGACGTACAAGTTATCATAATGTATAAATATCTAGGATCTGATTGAATTACTGGGTCTTATCCCGGATAACTATCTTCTACCCTATCGGGGAGATAAATATTCACCCTAGTAATTATCGTGTTGCCTACCCCCTGAAGGGGGCGAGTCGGTCGCCAACTGCAGCCCGGCGCGGCACTGTTAGGGGTATCATGACAGCCTCCATCATGCCGGGTGTCAGAGCGGCGTCCGCTAGCCTAAGTATTTAATGCCGGTCACCTCCTCATAGGCAAAGTACGACATGTGCTTCTTTTTTGTAGATCTTTCCTGATGCCTGATGACTCACCCAGTAGCCTTCGAGAAGCCAGCCCGGGCAGCTGGAGGCCAAGGCCTCGGGAGACCGAGCCTTTAGGAGGCTGAGCCTCCGGGAGGCTGGACTCCGGAAGGCCAGAGCTTCGGGAGGCCGAGGCCTCGGGAGATCGAGCCTTCGGGAGGCAGGGCTTCGGAAGGCGAAGGCTTCGGGAGACCGAGCCTTTGGGAGGCCGAGCCTTCGAGAGGCAGGATTTCGAAAGGTCGGAGCTTCGAAAGGCGGAGGCTTCGAGAGGCCGAGCCTTTAGGAGGCCGAACTGGTTAAGCCAAGAGGCCGTCAGGGTCCTTGATAACGACCCCAACAACTTGCTTGTATCTACTGTTGCAATCTGGCTTGATAAGTGCAAATATATGATCTCATTCTGCCCTGAATACAGTCTGGCCCGACAGATGCAGGCTCTACATCAACTCATACAGTTGGATCCACTTATTAGTGTTACAAAATCATCTTTATATGAGTAATCGAACACAATCTCAACTCTTGCATCCGCTCATACAGTCTCAGATTTAGTCAACTAAATAGAAATTTAGTTCAGCATGTTTAGATAGATACAACTAAACAAACACTATTTTTTCAACAAATATGACTCCGCTCAAATTATTTTCTCTCAGTCTACTTATATAATACAAACTTTACAAATCTTCGTCCCAAAAACTAAACACACCCTGCATCGATACAGGCATTGCAGGTTGCAGGATTCCCTGCATCGATACGGGCATTGCAGGTTGCAGGATTCTATCAAACATGTATAGGCAACTAGAAAGATAACACCTGCTCGGGCAACAAGAACACCTGCTCAGCTGAACACGTTAGATTTCTCACGGAGATTTTAGATTTGTTGTAGTGCGACATGATCATATTGCCACCTTATCATGTATTCATGTAGTGTACAGTGAAGCGACTTGTAATTTTTCTGTTGATGAAGGCTTCAGCACGTATCATAGAGTAGTATATATATGGGTGCAGTGTTGGGTTGTGTCCTGGAGGAACCGAGCTCTATTGCGACGGTTTACCTATCAGTGTCGAGGGCTTGGTGGCCAACCATGTCGTTGCGTCTTTGGTTTAATGGAATACAAGTATTCCTCTCAAAAAAGAATTACATGCATGCACGGTGTTTTTTGGACCATGCATGGTACAGCACCAACATTTTATCTCTCCTCTTGGCATTTTTCTTGGTGATGGAATCACATGCATGTATGGGTCTCATCAAATTATGGATCTATTGGACGTATCTTCAGTTTCAAAATCTATGTTGGATCTAAAATTTATATGATAAAATAAAATAAAATAATTTTTTATTTTTAGTTTAAAATAAAAATTAGATAACTTAATTAAATACTCTTAATCTATCTATAATTTTAGATCCAAAATTTCTTAAAGCTAAATTTAATCAACTTAAATTTTTTAACTCTACAACTATACCAAACGAGACCTTTATATATCGTGCCTAGCAAAAGGTCCACATAAAGAGGATCAAGTCCCTCTACCCTGGACGGACTTGAGATATATATCGTGCCTAGCAAAAGGTCCACATAAAGAGGATCAAGTCCCTCTACCCTGGACGGACTTGAGAGCTCAAACTTCTCCTTTAATTTTTAGACATAAAAAAAGTAGAATTGAAGAAAAAAATAGTGAAAAAAGAAAGAGTTCTTAGGCCATCTCTAAGAGAGTCTTCAAATCTCTCTTTTCTAGTGCTACAGTGTTTTACGGTCTACTGTAGCACTGAAAATTCATCTCCAACAGATCCCCTATCCAGTACTACAGTGCTGCTACAGTAAAAAAAAATAAGGGATACTGTAATATTGATAGGGGATACTGTAATAGTATTTTGAGGATGAAAATTTAAGTAGCTATTGAAGATAGTCTTACTTCTTAATTCTCGATCCGCTAAGAATTGTGCCCTTAACTAATAATCTCTCTAGCTTGTCGAGTCGTCAGATATTTCCAATCTCATGCGATCGATTGATGTGACCAAGAAAATGGCAGCAGTTTCTAGATGATCCATATCGATTGTCGCGAACAAAGCAGAAAGAATTGAACCTTTCGCTTTCACTCTCTCAAATCATCCTCACTCTTCCGATTCCCATACTTGATCCGTACTCTCTGCCCATCCATATATAGATTTCCTTTTTATTACAGATATACTTATCTTTCTTGAAATAAATAGATACAGTTAATCAAGAAGAATTTACATGTAAAACCACATGTGAGTGACAGCCAATCACAGACGATTTTTTGTTGCCTGAGGCGACGTTGATGAAACTTACCGTCAGACCAACTGTGATATAGTCCTAAGGCTAACTCCAATAAAATCCCCAAATTTACAGATTTGGTGCTACAGTAATTTTACGGTTTACTGTAACAGTATTGTAATATATTATCCAGTGCTACAATGTTACAAAGAGAGAGAATGCAGCTGTGAATTTGCCAGAGCACGGTAGCATCAGTAATACTGTAGCAGTACTGTATCAATACTGTTTACAGAGGCTGCCCGTGTGTCCAGAGGGAGGAAAACACTGTTGAGTTACTGTAGCAGTAATGTAAATAGAGGGAAGGTAAGAAATAGTGTAGCTGTCGGTGTATCAAGAACCGGGGGTCCCTGAGTCTCGAGACCAGATCAGCCATCCGTCACCTGGCGCCATCCCGCGAAGTCCCTCCTGTAGGATGAGAAAAACTCAAGTCCCGTGAGAAGGTGCCCGGGGCCACAGTCCATGGTCCCCGAGCACCCCAGTTCCCCGATGATCCACAGAGTCTAAGTACCGGGAAGAAAGTGCTCGGGGAGGTGCCCGGTCACCCCCGAGCACCCTAGTCCCCCGACGATCAGAAGAGATAAGTTCCGGGAGAGAGTGCTCGGGGGCTGCGTGCGGCAGCTCCCGAGCGCTCGGTTCCCCGAGGGTCCGTATGAAAGTGCTCGGGAGATAGTGCTCGAGGTTGCACGTGGCAGCCCCCGAGCTCTCGGTTCCCCGAAAGATCTGTACAAGAGTGCTTGGGAGAGAGTGCTCGGAGTTGCACGTGGCAGCCCCCGAGTGCTCGGTTCCCCGAAGATTCGAGCAAGAGTGCTCAGGCAAGAGTACTCGGGAGAGAGTGCTCGGGGAGGTAAACAGTACCCCCGAGCACTCGGTTCCCCGACGATCCAGAAAGACCCCCGAGGGACCCGCCGATGAGGTGTCATTCAGTCAGAGGTCTGAGGCCACATTTAATGAGCGTGCGTGGCCTGACATCCCTAACTACTCCATCCGCGGTGTCAGTTCCTGCCATGTTTTGGCAGAGAGGCGTGGGGCTATTAATTGCACGGGTCCCGTCTCGTATCATCCGGCGTGTCTTGGGATAACATCGCAAGAATCAAGGCGTTCCGTCTGCCGCCCTGCTGTGGCAGAGGAACAAGACAAGGCGGGCACGCCGGGCTGCTCCGAGGCTGCCCGATGGGCCCTCTCCACGACGCCCGTTGCCAGGGCGTTTATGGTGATAGGTGACCGGGCGTGCGGCGTTTTTTCCATTCTCGGTCACTTCACCTAGAAGAAATGATGACGCCTTTCCCAGTCACGACGTCTTGGAACTCGTGCCCCCCTCCTTCCCGTTCGGGGCATGACTTGGCCGGCAGGTACTTAAAAGAGCCGGCGGCACAGAAGAGAAGGGCGCCCGAGAGAGCGCACGAAGAAGCATCAAGAACCGAACGAGCCATCGATAGATAACCGAAAGAAGGCACAGTCCCTGCCAAAAACAAGGGAGCATCGAGCTCTTAGTTAGGACAGTATTCTTGTAACCAGCAACATCCTTAAGGGACTTCCTCAGGACAGTTATTGCATCCATACAGGAGTAGGGTATTACGCCTCCGTGCGGTCCGAACCTGTCTAAATTCCGGTGCATTTACTTCTTCTTGCACTAGGCCATCATCCCCCACCACCGGCCGTTGCATTTACTTTCACTCCATTTATTTCTCCGACGAACTTATTCAGGATTATCCCTGGCCGAATCTCTAAAAAGGGGTCTCTCGGGATCCCTGCGACAGGAGTTAATCCTCCGACAGTAGCTGTTGGAGATGAAAAAATAAAGAATGCTGTAATAGTGATAGGGGATACTGTAATAGTATTTTTGAGAATAAAAATTTGAGATAGCTGTTAGAGATAGTCTAATCACATGCGGTTTCTAAACAGTTTGTGATAACCAAGTGCTATCACATACACTGTTGCGTTGTTTTCTTTCGTTTTTGAGCCAATGTTTCAGCTCAATGTATATTTCTGTGAAATATTAGACAGGTAAGTTGCATATATATAGAGAGAGGAGGTTAACTACTAAAGCTACTTATCCTTACGTATAAAACTAGTCATGTCTCATGTGAACTCCAACAGCCCTATTCAATGTTTTTTTTACGCCTCTTATAACTGGTACATGTGTGTGCGGGCATACTATTCTCTACATACATCCACACTCACACATATATACGTACATACTAGATCTACAGATTATATACAATTTAGACAATAAATACAACTATAATATTTGAACATATACGTGCGCACACACCAACCCCACACACGTACACAACCGTGTTTAGTGAGATTAACGAAACCATCCAAACTTTGTGCATGTCGTATTTTTATTATGGCTTCACAAGAGCCTTATGGCTTCACAAGAGCCAACTATTTTTATTTACCGGGGCATACCCCGGTGAGGCACGAGGGATCAGGGACAAGGCATACTGGCAGCACTCAAAGCTGGGTGTTCCATGTTTCATCCAAATCTTGTGTTCTGTTGGACCACTTTAATGCTGTTTCTTGTAAGGATGATATAGTCCTATTAATTGTGATTGCAGAGTACTCCCTCCGTCCAATTCTCTAAGGTGCATCTATTTTTCCGATTTGTCCAGATAAGGCGTCTCTCCATCTCCTTCCCATCATACCCCTTATTGAATGCACCTTTCTCATCGAATGTAGCAGTTGTGAAAAATAAACAGACACATAGCAAGTGCATCTGTTTTGCATCCTTCCTTCTCTCGTCGAACAGACACATAGCAAGCTGCTGTGGACGATGATCTCACGGCGGGCATGAAGCTCGACAGGAGGGCACGGAGCTCGCCGGGCGGGCACGGGCGTAGCGCTCGCCGGTCGCCGGAGGATGGAAGCAGCGACGAGGTCAGCATGGACGATGTTCTCGCGGAGGGCATGGAGCTCGCCGGGAGGGCGCGAAGCTCGCCGGGCAGGCACAGGCGCGAAGCTCGCCGGTTGTCAGAGGATGGAAGCAGCGATGAGGCCGGCATGGACGACGTTCTTAAGGCTGGCACGGAGCTCGCTGAGAGGGTGCGAAGCTATACGCATGCAGGGAGTGAGGCGTCGTGGCGCGGTGAGCGAGGGGTCGTGGCTCAGCGAGCGTGTGCTAGCAAGGGAACTACGCGTATTTAAATGAGGGCAGACTTGTCCTTGCGCGAATACGCACGAGACGTCTTGGTACAGATGACGAAGGGGAATACGCCTTAGAGAATTGGACGGAGGAAGTATAGTATAGTACTACCTTACTACTCAATGTAGCAAACTAATGACCATTTGTGATATTGCAACATTTAGGACAGTAGTTGTTCAATGGGCAACACAAAATATGGACTCTAGTATCAATGAAAATAAATGTACAGAAAAATATCGAATTATGATGCAAATGTATAGCATAAAACTAAAAAATAATTAAAAGGGAAAAATACTGTTATGCATTCTTGTAGCCTAAGGCTATTCTTGCAAGCATTCGCTTTCTTTTACAAGGAGACAAATGTGCTGCATGGATACAATTTCAATACTGGCTCCGAGAAGACGATCGACAAGTTTTTTGGAAGCCACTCTTCAGATGATCTGCTGTGGTACACTAGGCAAATTTGCGTCTACATCAAGTTTGAGGAGGATTATTATACACTCAAGTTGGTAAACGTTTATTTTGCTTTCGCTCTGTATTTCCAACCTGGAGTCCAGTAATCTGCAACCCTGTTCCCCAACTTGATCTTCTCAAAAGCAACACCTTCAGTTTATTAATCAACTATTAATCCTTCTACATTTCAACAAAATGACCTAATTAATCACCCATTCATGCTGCTAGTATATTACTTGCTAACACAAATTCCCTCCTCTTTCTTTTAACAGGGGTTAGATCATCTCCAACAGATACTTAAAAAATTCATCTCTTATAATATTATTACAATATCCTCTAACACTATTATAACAAACTATATTTTTTATCTTCAATGACTACTCTGTTTTCTATTAATCTTCTTTTTCTTTCAGACTCAGCATTCATCCTATGTGGGTGAAAGGGGGCATTCCGTGGTGCTACAGTGATGCAGCTGGCTTTGCCGCTTCTGCTAGAGACGCCCGATTATCAGAATGACATGGTGTCAAATAAATAGTGCATCAGTTTGACAGTTTCTTCAGAAACAAAAGAAGCATATCTGTCTGTCCGTCAGAGAGTAATTTACAAGGGAATAAGACCATCCAGATCTAAACAGTAACCAAACCCATAATCTATCGTCATCATCAGAACAAAATTACAGGAGCAAGTCGATCATACCAACAAATTAAGTATTCCTTAGACTAGCCCAGCCAGACAAGAAGCCCAAGACCAGCTGGAGTACTAGTATTTTTGAAGCACATACGGTTAAGTAACTCAGCACAGTGAAGAGTCCAAAGCAAGAGCACAAGATGGGCATGGGCATCAGGTGCATGTGGGGGAGATGATGAGTACGCAAAAAAGAGAAAGAAACCAACAGGGTGAGTAATGGAGGAGGAGTAGAGAGAGAAGAGCTCCTCAAAGGCAAAGAACAAGCAGAGGGAGCCCATCCCCCGTGATCAACAGCCAAGAAGCGGAGAAAGTGGGAGAGGAAAGAGGCGAGGTGGCGCATTTGACTCCAGCCTCCGGCATACGCCAGCCGGCGACCTTCGGGCTTCCGGCGGCGCTCCGGCTGGGTGGATCTTGTAGGGAGCGCACTAGTCGGAGACGGAGGATGAGAGGTTTCTTGGGCGCATGGAGAGTTGATGCCTCGTCCCACTGGAGCTCTGGTACGCGAATCTTTCGCCTTCCTTCACATATTTTGATTTTTTCCATGGTTTGATGTTTGCCCTGGTCTGTTAGTTCCGGGACGGCGAGAAAGGGGGCTCCTTTGCGCATGTCTGAGCGAAATCTAGTGTTTTTGTGGTTTTCTTTCCTGATGAAAGAAAGGAGTAATTTTTTGTTGTCATACAATGTGAGTTCACTCAACCTAGGCCAGTTAATGTTTGCGTACTCTATTGTCATAATGGTCTAAAAATTACTCTAGCAGACATGTCCCATTTCCTGGTAAACCCTTCCATCATGGATCTGGACCAGGGTTTCAAATACCAGTTCTTTTTTTTTTAACAAAAACTCGGACCTCAGACGGTGAAAGTTCCCGGCCAATAATTGTTGGGAACCATTATATTCATGGGTGGTTTTGATTTGTCAAATTTAAATTCAATAATTGGCAGTTCTGATTTGTCCAATTCAAGTGCAAATTTGAATTTGACCTGTCCATGGTAGTTTTGCCCCTGTGAATAGCGTGAACCTGGGCCGGTTCCTATCCGGAACCATTCTTCATCAATTTTCAATTTATATTTAAATGTTTCTAGACCGGATTTGTTCCCTTGGTGTTGCTGGGAAAACTGGTTATTTTTCTTTCTCATCTAGTAGCATGTGGTATGATAACCTGAAATCTAAACATACGTTTTGCTGCCCTTCTTCTCGTACAGTAAGTTTTAGCTGTTGTCCAATTTACTTTTCTACGATGGTTTTTTTCGTTACTGTTAAATATTTGCAGGTATTTGAGATATCCACTTTATTCTAGCTTAAACCTCCATTAATTTCCTTTTCTACGGTGATTTTTATGCATTACTGTTAAATCTGTGCAGGTATCTGAGATATCCACTTATTCTAGCTTATACCTCCATCATCAGTTCAGCACTGTTTCTCTACAGTACTCCCGTGGCAGTAGTGATTTTGTGTGCATTGGTAGTTTTCTTCTAGCTTTGTGGTCGCATTGTGATCAGATGTGAACAATATGCTCACAAAGGGACCATCTTCAGATGTTCTTAGAGCAAGTATTTCTAGTGCCCCAAGTACATCTAGCCATGGTTCTGCACAAGATGAATGCGATTCTTTAGGGGATGTGTATGTGTGGGGCGAGGTTGTCAGCGATAATTCTGTACGAACTGGTTCCGATACTGTAATTAGATCAACTAGCAGGACTGATATCCTCCTTCCAAAGCCATTGGAGTCCAGTTTAGTTCTTGATGTGTATCATGTAGATTGTGGGGTCAGGCATGCTGCATTGGTCACAAAAAATGGTGAGGTTTTTACGTGGGGTGAAGATTCTGGAGGTCGCCTTGGCCATGGAACACGGGAAGATTCTGTTCACCCTCATCTGGTTGAGTCTTTGACAGTTTCCAGTGTAGATTTTATTGCCTGTGGGGAGTTTCATACTTGTGCTGTTACAACGACGGGTGAACTTTATACCTGGGGAGATGGAACTCACAATGTTGGACTTCTGGGCCACGGTACTGATGTAGGACACTGGATACCTAAAAGGATTTCTGGAGCATTGGAAGGTCTTCAAGTTGCTTATGTCTCTTGTGGGACCTGGCATACAGCCTTGATTACATCCATGGGTCAATTATTTACCTTTGGGGACGGTTCATTTGGGGTACTAGGCCATGGAGATTTAAAGAGCATTTCTTACCCAAGGGAGGTAGAGTCATTGTCAGAGTTGAAAACAATTGCAGTGGCATGTGGTGTATGGCACACTGCAGCTGTTGTAGAGGTTATTGTCACTCGGTCCAGTTCAAGTGCAAAGGTATCTTCTGGAAAGCTATTCACATGGGGAGATGGTGACAAGAATCGACTTGGTCATGGTGATATAGAAGCTCGACTTAAGCCGACTTGCGTGGCTACCCTTATTGATTATGATTTTTACAGGGTAGCATGTGGTCACTGTCTTACTGTAGGCTTGACAACTTCTGGACAAGTCTTGAGCATGGGTAATGCTGTTTATGGACAGCTTGGAAATCCTCATTCAGATGGAAGAGTTCCGTGTTTAGTTGAAGACAAGATTGCGGGCGAACATGTTATCCAAGTTGCTTGTGGTTCCTACCATGTTGCCATTTTGACAAGTAGGAGTGAAGTCTTTACATGGGGAAAGGGAGCTAATGGAAGATTGGGTCATGGAGATATAGAGGATCGGAAGATACCTACACTGGTTAAGGCATTGAAAGATAGAGCTGTGAGGTACATAGCCTGTGGTGCAAACTTCACTGCTGCTATTTGCCAACATAAATGGGTTTCTGGAGCTGACCAATCACAGTGCTCTTCATGTCGACAGCCATTTGGGTTTACTCGAAAGAGGCGTAACTGCTATAATTGTGGACTTGTCCATTGTAATGCATGCACCTCACGGAAGGCTTTGAGAGCAGCATTGGCTCCTAACCCTGGGAAACCTTACCGTGTTTGTGATTCATGTTTCATGAAGTTGAATAGTGCATCAGATTCTAATTCAGCTAACAAGAGGAAAGACTCTGTTCCATACCAACCTGGTGAAAGCAATGGCGACACTAAAATAGTGAAACCTATTTTGCCTAGTAATATGGATATGATTAGAAGTTTGGATATCAAGGCAGCACGACAAGGAAAGAAAACTGATGGATTGTCATTTCTCCGGAATCCTCAAGTTAGTTCACTACTGCAGCTGAGTGATATTGCCTTATCTGGTGGCATAGACATGAACAGATCAGCTCCGAGAGCAGTACGCACATCAGCAATTCGATCAGTAACATCTTCAAGGGCTGTTTCCCCTTTCTCTCGCAAGCTGAGTCCACCACGCTCTACCACACCAGTTCCAACAGCTCATGGTCTTTCTCTCTCAAAAAGTGCTACTGATAATCTCGTGAAAGCAAATGAGCTCTTAAATCAGGAAGTTGAAAGGCTGCATGCACAGGTGTGTATTCCTCATTATTCAGCAGAACCTTGATTTTGATTTTTATTGTGTAGCAACATAATTAGTAATTTTATCTTTTTAGGTTGATAACCTGAGAAATCGCTGTGAGCTTCAAGAACTTGAGCTACAAAAATCAGCCAAGAAAGTACAGGAGGCCATGACACTGGTAGCAGAAGAATCTGCAAAATCGAAAGCTGCAAAAGAAGTTATAAAATCTTTAACAGCTCAGGTAAGCTTCAATTGCTTAGTTCTCTGGGTTTATGTGATGTTTTATTGAGTCAACAAATCAACATAACTGATATAGTAATCATGCATAACAAAATACTCAACTTGGACGGGTTTTCATTGTTTGGAATCACTTCCTAGATAACACATTGCCTTGTGGTTAAATTCCGTTCCTTCTGGGGAAAACACTGTCAAATGTGTGATTTCTGTTGTTTCTGTATCCTTTCACAATCATCTTTGCTTATTTCGTACATAGAACCTTCTGAAATATTAGTTGGACTAATTTTGTACGTTTAAGAAACCTGAAGACAGTAGTAGGTGTCTTTATTTTATCAGAAATAGATGATAAATCCTTATTGTTCTATGCCTTTTTCTCTGACTTATCTAGCTGAAGGATATGGCTGAGAGATTGCCGCCAGAACACGGCGTCTATAATGTCAATGAGACAAAGCAAGTACATGTTCCAAATGGCATCGAGTCACATGCTGCTAACTACTCTAGCATGAATGGTATTCACCAGCCACGGAATGAGTTGCTCACCGCTTCAATTGCACATAGTCCAAACTCTGGACGATCATCGCATTCCAATGGAATCTCAGGCCAACATAAACTACTGGGTAATGTCATTGAAAATAGTGATTGCAGCACTCACAGCCTAAGGATTACCAGTCCTCACGAATCGGAGCTTCCTAATCGAAGAGCATGCAGCAGCAGTGATGAGATGCTGACAGCAAGCAGTAGAGTGGAAGATAATGGGAGCATAGATGCTAGGTCCCTTCAAAATGGTGAGGATGGCTACAAGCCTCGAGGCACAATATCATTACACAGCAACCAAGTTCAGGCCGAGTGGATCGAGCAGTACGAACCCGGTGTATACATAACACTTACAACCCTCCGTGATGGGACTCGGGATCTAAAGAGGGTTCGCTTCAGGTGAATTAAGCATTATTTTATCTCTGTTCGCGTAACTACTACTTTGTTTAGTTTCATTTTTCACATACGGCTTACAAAACATTGATGTTTGCAGTGCTAGTTGCTTTATCACTAATAGGTACTCTTCACATCACTTCACCTTTCCAGACATTATACAGTAACTGGGCACAGTAGCACATGCAGACGAAGAGAATGAAAGTTTGCTTAGTGTATTTACATAGTCAAGAGCACAAATTTTCTACACTAGACATTCTTAGAGAAATGAAGGCTGCATTATTCTCTGATTCTTCAGCAAGCAAATCAGCACTTTTGCCATAACGTGTAGCATAGAGTAGTAATGTATATACTATATAGCTATTCTTGGGCTGCTATATGACTGACAAGCCAATATTCCTCAGCAACATTTAATTTATTTTTAATTCTTGCCTCTTCCAAACTTAAACTTTTGCAGTCGAAGACGATTTGGTGAGCATCAGGCTGAAAATTGGTGGACTGAGAACCGTGAAAAAGTGTATGAGCGATACAACGTGAAGAGCTCTGAACGTGTGTCGTCAGCAGCCTCAACCCGGTCTGCGTATTGACTTGAGGATGACCTGTGACATCATGGAACTTGTTTCCACTGCAGAAAAACTGCAAGACTCGAAGATCACCAGCTACAAGATATCCAATGAGGCACGAATCTAAGGTCATGATACTGGGAGATACCAAAAGACACGTGGCAATTTTTTTTTACGCAAGATAGAATGATAGTCAACTTTTGTTTTGTATTGAATCGCCCAGGGCTATGCCATCAGCCTGTTTTGGTGAAATGTACATAGAAAAACTGATGAAATCATGAAACCAATAATGTCAGGGAAAGAGGAGCCCTGTTGTAGGTCACCATTCCTTTTCAGGCATATGCTTATGCGTCAGTAATAATTATATGGTAAAGTTGTTATGTTTTTGTGCCAAGGCAACTTCAATAGTCAGCTTGGATTTTGCTATTGCAGTTTCGTATGGTAATCATGATTTGTTTCCAGGCACTAACACAGCATAGAGATATATGCCACAAAATAAGCAATAATTTACTTGAAGTCTTACACAAATGAGGTCTCTGCCATGTCTTTCCTTTCCGCGTTTGAAATCCAAAATAAATAACAGTTGACTGGCCCTACAATACACAATTGACAGCAAGCATTCTAACAACAACGCTCCGGCTGTGAATTATAATGCTTACAATTATTTATGGGATGATGGGAAACTCATGTCATCCTATGCTTATTTCAACAGAAGATGAGAAGCCATATTCAAGCTGCTGCCTTCAGTTTCTTCTCCTCTTCCTCCGCCGGAAATCTCCATCTCATCGGGGATGGGGACCGACCAGCATCCATGGCGTCGCACTTAGCGCAGGGCTGTTGATCAAGCAAGCTAATCATCTTCAAGCCCAAAGCTCGCTCCATGACAAGCCTTATGTACTTCATCTGCTTCTCATCCACCACAAAGCCTACAATCTCCAGTGGGCTCAACTGGCGGTGCTTGAAGTGAGGCGATGCTTGATCCTCTCATCTACTCCTTTCGCATGGATGCCGAGATAACTTCATGAAACAGCACACTGTTAGACAAAAGTAACACCAAGCTTGAAATATTATCCGAAATTTAGTGATGACAAGTAGCAGGAGAACTTTAGGCTGCAAAGTATAATTTTTTAAAATATGCTGATTTCATCTGTGTCATCTACTAAATGACAGCCTTATTTCAAGAACAGAAAAGAATCCTAGAATTAATTCGTAAAAGAAAATTTTCTGCGACTAACTTGATTCGACAGTACAGGTAGCAAAACAATATCACAATGGTAAGTGTTAAAGAACGTGAATCAAAATAACTAAAGATTACTATACCTTAAGATACAGGTTATTGGTGTGGCTTCAAGGACAAACATAGTCCAGTTTAGGTCACTCAGAGAAAATATTGTAAAGATAAGCATCTCTCAGGTTACTGAATATAGGGGAGAGATGCTTTGGGCCTTCTGGTTCAATCCAAATCTGCAGCAAAACAAAAACAAAATTACCAAAAAGGAGTACACGAACACAATAAACAGACACACGTTTAAATGAAAATAATACAAGACAACAAACCTTTTGATCAGCGAAGTCAAGGTACATAATTGATAAACTCGTGGTATTGGACAAGCAGTGGCTCAACACGAATGGTGTCTGCCATTGCCAATGCAGAGCAACACAACGCAGGGCTATATTGTCAAGGTGAGGTACGTCACCAAAACGCAGTGGTGGCATCATTCTCTTCAGTTTCATCAGGTGTACATCATCATATCGACAATGCTAACTTCCCACCAGAAACTTCCATACCAAGTTTCCTCCAGACCAGAAACTTGCCACCAGAGGCAGAGGCCTTCCTTCCATGGAAGAACAGGGCTGGGGCATGCTGAGTTTGCTTCGTGGATCACACAACCACACTTCTGAGGTTACATATGTCAACATGTGCTGCAAACTACCGCTCCAAACGTTTCTGTCGTAGCATACCCGTAAGTGATTTTGCACAAATACATCTGAAGATGCACTTCTTCAAACCCTGTCTTACTTAACCTCCAGAAGCTGCCCACTCAAAAACTGTTGAGCTCCAAAAAAATGATCTGTCAGTGTATCTGAACTATTTTATGCCAGATTCACTTTGTTCATTCTCTCTGCAACCTAACTTCAACCTGGAGACCAAGTCATCCAAGATTGCACATATCTCCTGATTCTCAGGTTCTCTCCCTAACTCTGTATTCATGGGCAATCTCATTTAAGTTCACCAGACGATGTCCAGGGCTGAACTCATGTCTCTTTCCTTCATGATAGTCTTCACCTTGTGGGCATATTCCCATCTTCCTGCAGCAGCATACACACTGAAAAGCAGTGCATAGTGCGCATTATTGCTCTGTTCCAGCTCGATCAACCTGAGGGCTAACCGTTCCCCAGGTCCCCATTCCCCTCGGCACCGGCACAGCCCAAGTAAACCACCAATCGCACGTGCCTTCAACTCCTCTGGCACACTTGTTAAGAGGCCCTCGGCGTCTTCCAGAAGCCCAACACTCCCATATTGATTGGCCATGCACAATAGTGCGCAAATGTTGGCTTGAGGTTGTACATGGATCGAGCTCATTTGCTCAAAGTATGCCTTCCCATCGTCCAAGAGACCTAACTGGCACAGGCACAGAGGACACTAATGAAAGTGACTCCATCCGGTTGCACATTCCCTGAAAACGCAGTCCAGGTGTGAGATATATGATAAGCTTGAAAATGATAACGTAGCAGTATGTTGCTCTCTGAACTAATCCTGGAAATCGGAACCCACCTGGTCCGATCATCTCATGGAACAATCTGATCCCATCATCAGGTTCACCGTACACGCAATGCCCGATGATCATTGCGTTCCAGCGTACCAGATTCTTCATGCTGAGCCGATCAAACACCTTCCTCGTGACCTGCCCGACTTCGACCCTCTGACACTTGCCATACATATCAACCAACGCAGTCCAAACCAGAAGGTTATCGTTCTCGAAATGGCGCAAGAACGCACAGTGCACCTCCCTCCCGGTCCCCAATCTCCCCGGCCTAGTGCACACCGTGGTTGCCCCGACCATCATCGCCGCACCACCTCTAGATTATCCGAGCGATTTTCTCGATTTATTGAGCAGTTTTCTCAAATTTTCTGCACTATCAGTAACCGCTCGGTTTTCTCAATTTTCAGTGAAGTTCAACAAAAAAAAACCCAAAAATTGACTCAATATTGTAAAATCAATAACTAATTCATCTAAACTTAAAATCTAGTGAAACAAATTTTGTTGGTTTTATGATCTACATGATAAAAGTATTTATACTCATAAAAAAGTTGAAACTTTTCTGTGAGAAAATGTATTTGTTAAACCAAGTTAAATGCATAGTTTACTTTTTGCTAATCCAAAAATCATGAAACTAATTTTGTTAGTCTTATTACATAATCCTATGTCTTTTAAAAATACATGAACTCATGAATTAGTTATTATAATATGCAAGATTGTGTAAATGTGTTGCGACTAGATTAATTCATAACTGACCCATCACACCTCCAAAATTAGTGAAACCACTTTTATTAGTATATTTATACTATGCTTTATGTAGAAAAAATAAGGGTGGACATGAAAAAGTTAATTAGAGTGCTGTTTCTTAACATATTCACTTTATGCTTATGAATATTGTAAAAATCATGGAGAAATTAATAAAACTCTAAATGAAATGAAATCAATTTTAAAGATCCTCTTAAGATACTTCCTACACAAGAAAAATATGTGTTTGCATGTTAAGCTTTTTCTTAATATGAGTTAATAACTGAGCCGCACGCTTCAACTTTTTTCATTTTTTTAAAACTTTATCCCTGTAGAATATGATACAAACGACATTATTTTTGAGAAAAAAAATCACATAAGGTCTTAAAATTGTCTCTAGTTTTTTTAAAGATTTTTTGATTTTTTGAATTTTTTGAATTTAAATTCGGTTACCGTTCGGTTTCTGAAACCAGACCGGAGCGGTAAGCTCGATAGCCGTGAATTTAGATCGGTTACCATTGATAAATTGAACCCTATTCACATACCCATTGATAATAACATTTCCAAGACACCACATTTCCCAGGTGCATTCCATCAAATAGCTAGCGTGCAGTATCAATTCCACCCACTGCGCTAGCATAGGCCGTCATCATGGTGTTTGCAGGACGCGATGTCCCTAAACAGCATTTCGTCGAACAAGTGGTGGGCAGACGAGGAGCCATCCAGCGGCAGCTTAGAAGTGGAGGAGGATGTTGGCAGCGTGGGGCGGCGGCGGAGAGGAGAGGCGGGAAGGAGAAGCGGTCGGGAAGAGCGAGTGGTGGGAGCGAAGAAGGGCGGCGAAGAGGGAGAGAAGGGCGGAGAAGGGGATGCGTGGGGCGTGGGCGCGGAGTGCGGCGTCGAGGGAGAAGAGCGGGAGGGGAGGCGATAGGTGACGGAGGAGGATGTGGGCGGGAGGTGAGGCAGCAGAGGCGATGAGGAGGATGCCGATGGGGACTGGGTGGCCGAGGAGGAGGCCGCGGCGGAGGAAACCACGGAGGTCGTCAGGGTGGGCGACGGAGGAGGCGGCCGCCATCACAGGAGACAGCGGGGCGGCGGCGGCGCCATGGGGTTTAGGCCCTCGCGCTTGGGGTTTCGTGCCGCTCGTCAGTGGGCCCAAGCTCAAAAGAGCTAGAGGTACATGGATTATTCATTTACTAGCTAAGTGCCGGTAGTTGCAACAAAAATATAAATATTAGACGTAGTAACATTAAATATAAATTTAAGGTATGGATGGATGCGCTGTAGGAGCAATATTGTAGTTTGATTTCATATGAGATTTAAAGAAGAAGAAGAAGAGATTATCCACTAATTTTTCTCTTAATTTATTTATTTATTTTTATTAGTAAAACAGATCATATATCCGTAGCGTGTAACAAGCCAGGAAGACTGTAGGACGAGTGTAGATGGCAAAAGTAAATAAATTATTTAAATTTTAGAAATTTTTATTAGATGGGAGGAGAATCTATACTCCTATATAATACCAGTTGTGACTGATTCGGACGATCTATACCGCTCATCTGAGTTGATCAAACGGTCACCGTAAAAGTTAGATCCCGTTTCTCCTTTCAAAAATACATTTAACTTTCATTATTTACATTTTATACCTAGATATCTAATATTTTCTTTCCATATATTCTAAAAATACATTCAATCTTCTATTATTTATCTTCCATACCTTTTTTTTATTGCTATATACTGTATTGATTCTATGTTTGTAATACATATGCAATTACTAATAGAGAAAGAGGTGATACGAGAAACAACTTATATTTTATATAGTACTATATCCGTTCTTCAATAGATGTCGTTTTAAAATTTTAATTTTGTTTTTAAATAGATGTTGTTTTAGGTTTTTAAGTGATGTTTTATTAGAGTGCTCAAATTAAAGGCTATTGAAAAGTGGAGTTTTAATTCAATGAATATGATGTTGGTGGCTTATGTGCCAAATAAAACTCCTTGTTACTTAGTTAAGCTTCACTTTCTACCTCAAAACATGTCACGGCTCATTTCCCCTTTGGCCAGTCCATCATCTTAGAGATGCTTGTTAATTGCTCATTTTTATTTTAAATTTTTTGAAGAGTATATTTTACAGAACTATAGATAAAAACTATTGCAAAACTACAAATTTAATATATTATTATATTGCAAAACTATAAAGTTGTAATGCAAAAGTATATATTTTGTGTGCAATGTACCGTAGACGGTAGAACTACAAATTTGTTCTCGGTGTTCTCTGTAACCAGGTGACTGCCGCGGTCTAGTTCCAGTGAGCGAGCCGCGAGCGAGATGATGTAGCCCAAGAGGAATGTCCCGTGGTTTCATCGTACTTTTCTCTTTCTTCGGGGACTTCCCTGCAAAATGGGATGCATTGTTGTGAGGTTGTCTCTATAATACAGGGTACAAAATCTATTCATTAATGGATTGTCACTGTCAATTTATAAATCACCAAATACGGATTCATTATTGAGATTTTATAAGCCGATAAATATCACTTATCACTGTTGTTTTATATGATCAATCACAGTAACACATCATTTTTTATTCATAATAAAAATCAATAGTGATATTCATCTTATTATTATTAATTCATATTATAAGTTAATAATAATAATATTATAAACTACCTACGTTCTGTGGGTCGCAGTCCTTTCGTGAAAAAAAGATGACTATGACGGTGATGCGCGCAAAGGTTGCCTTCTTATTTCCTGCTGCCGTCTACCCTGCTATCGAACAGTATGCATGCATGGGTCCTTATTACGAGGCACTGCGAACGAAGGACCAAATTAAGCTGATTAATAAGTGATCGACAAATTAATTAAACAACATGCTACGTGTCATGCTGGCGCTTATTACGAGGCACCGATCGAGTACGAAGACAGGAGAAACCTGCTGTATCGTGAAGTTAGCGGGCGGTCAGGTACAACGATCGAGCTACCGTGTATATATACTACCTTTGCTTACAAGCATAAATTTATACTCAGCCTTCAATACTTTTCTAAGAGTGCATATATCAACAAGTTTAAACCTACATTTCACTTCATTTTTATTGCTGTGCCCTTAATTGCTTAAACGATGCCTGATCAATGGAATAGGCACATATATTTTCGTAAAAAAATAATAGGCACATATATATCTTTAGGATAATTATTGATGAGCAATAATACATATGGTCATTCTAACAATCTTATTTTTATTCATTTAATAAGTAGGAGTTAGTTTTGGTCCAATAATGGTGACGTCGTCAATCCGCCAAACGATGTACAAATATAATGGCTGGCGAGACATGTATTGGTGTGTTTTGGTCATAAAATCAAACAGCTACCATGTATATATTCTCGTACTGGCCGGCCGGCCGGCCGTAATAACATTGGACGGTAGCGCGTCGATCGGTGATGCATGGATGCATGCATGTCGTACGTTGCAATTAACGTACGTTGACCCGCTATATATGTACGTAGTGCGTGGAGAGTAAGACAAGTGTTCATCCCGGCCATTCAATATATATAATTCCCAGGTAGATTTGTCGATAGATAGCTTAGCTCGGAGAAATGCAAGAATGATGGGTTGTTAATCTTCTCACTTTGAAGCTATTTCACATCTGCCTCAGCCCGTTCGATCGATGCACTAGATTGATCAACCCTCCCATCCTCCATTCATATATATTTGTGTTTTTCTATAAACAAAAATGAGTAAAAACAAAAGCTAGTTTTCATATATATATATATATATATAGGAAAACTAGTATGTACTCCTGGGTGTATGTATATATATATATAGTACTACTGTACATCTATGGTGTATTTCTATACCTAGGACTCAACACCTAACCTAATTAATAACCTGATCTAATCTAACTAATAACCAACCCAGCCCACTTACCACTCCGCCACTTACTGTAGTAGCAGGCCCATCCCACTCCCCCTTAAGGTACGATAGCAGATGACCCAACCCACTCCTATCTTGTATTGTAGCAGGTGGATCAACCCACCCAGCAATTACTATATCAGATATCCCAACTGTAGCATCTAGACTTCCAGGTAAGTGTTAAGTATTTCGATGATTAATGACAACCGTATCACTGTAACTAATATGTGTGTTTTGAAGTATATCAAAAATTTAGTTCATATTGATGAGTCGGTTCTTAGTCCTTAAGGTGATATAATGGACGATCAAAGTACATATGCATCAAGATTAGGATCTTCTAGTTTTAAGTGTTACAATGAGATGAAGGATACTTAAAGTAATTTAGGTCTCTTTTCTTAGTCTTTTGACCGTACTATAAAGGGGTTAAGAGTTGTAGTTTGACCTAGTTGAGTCTATACAAGGTTGAATGCACACTTGTGAATTTATTGCATAAGATAGCTCAAAAAAGCACATTGTTAAAATGTCGAGAAGTTAGAGCTCAAGAGTGCTTGAATTGGACGAGCTTAGAAATTTTTTAGTACACCGGATGGTTCGGCGATACCAGAGATGAACATGTCAGAGTATTTCTTCGATCAAGGCAAAAAGATCTTAAATACATCAGATGGTTCGGCAATCTAAGACTCATTAACATCAGAGTATTTTTGTGTGATGATGTAGCACAAAAAAGTTAAAGTCCACATCAGATGTTCTAGCGTGTAAAGAAGGCTACGCCGAAGTATTTATTCTAGAGAGGATTTCAGCGAGATGTTTGAAGAATATGCACCCTGAATGTTCCGTCGTGTACCGCGGAGTATACGCCGGAGTATTTCTTGCTGAGAGGAATTTTAAAGTCTGGATTTTGTGGTTTTACACACCGGATGACCCGGTGTATGCCCGAAGGATTTACTTGAGTATTAACGGCTATTGACAGCTGGCAGTTGGGAGTGGTTGAAAAGGTAGACGCCAGATGTTCCAGCGTGAGTGAGCAAGTGCATGCCGGATCTTCCAGCGTTAAAAAAAAGGTAGTTGAGCAACGGTTAGATTTGGATCTCTAGCCTATAAATACCCCCTCACTCAGTCTCATTTTGATCTCTTACAACCCAGATGAGCCTATACAATGTGTGTGTCATCAAGAAGCAAGAGAGAACACTTAAATGATTTGCAAATTTCCCTAATTGGAATATTAAAAATATCATTAGTACTTTAAGAGTAGCAAGTGTGTATTTAACTATAGTTTAGACTTGATCTTGGTCAAGTAAAGCTATGGGCTTTATTACTCTTGGTGGTTGGTAACGCCTAGCCGGTCTTAGGTGATTAGAGTTATTTCGGTGAGCTCTTAGAGTTCTTGTTGGAGCCCTAGGAAGTGTGATGTACTTGATTTGATGCCCGTCAATTCGGAGATGGAGAAGTGACAATCATAAGGGAGCATTTGAGTTTTGGTGACTCAAGAGGAGTGATATTCTTGGTGGATACTCCAACGGATCTAGTGGGAATGCCAATTCCTCGATATCTCGAAAAAAAATTGGTATCCTCTTGTCCATATTTCTACTTTTCCGTATTTACTTTGAGTATTTACATTCTTGTAAGGTTTAATTATACAATTTGCTTAGTGGTTTTGCTGGCTTGTTTTGTTGCATTGCTCTAGCTTGTTCACGTAGTTATATTAAATATCATTTAGGATAAGGTTGCTATTTATTTTAGATTCCAATTTCATTTAATTAGAGTCCGATTCACCCATCTCTTGGGCCATTCGATCCTTTCACCAACCCACTCCCCTGCAATTACTGTAGCATCTGGGTGTCGTTTGTCCTATGTCGCCCACTCAGTAGTTGTCTAGTAGCTATCATCTAATATTTCTTCAGTAGTTGTCCAGTAGGTATTGTCCAGTAGGTATTGTCGTTCAAGTATAAGTGTGAAACTTTACCATGGGTTGGAAATTTACTATGATTCGAATGCTTCAGTTATAAAAATTTACTATGATTCGGATACTTCAGTACTTGTAAAAATTTATTATGATTCGGATATTTCAGTAGTTGTCAGTCGTTTTTGTTCAGTAGTTATGTCAGTAGCTGTCTAATAATTTTAAGTCATAGAAAAATTGTTCAATAGTGTCAGTAGTTCAATATTTACTAATTACAAGTTATAGTAAATTGTCCAGTAGTTCTATGTCAGCAGTGTTAGTAGTTGTCAGTAGTTACAAGTAGTTTGTTCAATAGTGTTAGTACTGTGAACTTAGAACTACTGAACACTAAACTACTGGGATGTACTGCAACAACTATTCTACAACCAAGGGTGTAGAATAACTTTGTAGTGCTTAGTAGTATTCAATAATCTAGTAGTATCAGTAGTGCTTAGTAGTGTTAATAATTTATTCAGTAGTGATTAGTAGTGTTTAGCTGTGTCAATAGTAATAAAAACTACCAATACCTATTGGACGGTCACATGACGCGTGCTGGCGCGAGCAAGCGGGCACGAGGCGCGACTGGCATGTGGCGCACACTGGCACAAGCGCACAAGCACAACTGCGGGGACATATGGCATGCTATGGTGCACGTGAAAAGGCTGGGCTGCTGTGGCGTAGATGAGCTAAGGCCCTGTTTGTTTAGGCTTCTGCTTCTGGAGAAGCCTGCTTCTGACTTCTGGAGAAGAGGGGTTGCTTCTCCAGAAGCTGCTTCTACAGAAGTAGTGACCTGTTTGGCAACCCTGCTTTTAGATGCTATGGATGATGGCTTTTGAGCTGAAATGTATCTTATGCCCCTGGCTATTTGAAATGGATTTGTTTAGGTTGTACAAACTGTTATTAAAATTTGATGGAAAACAAACTTGTGAGCTTCTGTAATATATGAATGGTTGTAATTGCGATCCATTTGGAGTTTAAAATTTGTCTCTCGAGTGTACTTGTGATCTTGTCAACGATCCCGCTTTGGTTTTGGTCTCCAGGATAGATGAAAATTTGCTAATGAATCTTGGTTGTAAATAAATGAATTAGTTTCATGTTGTTATTTGTCGAGGGTACATACCAGTGTATGCTTTTGAATTATCGAAACATGCTTCCTGGTTGCTACTTGCATACTTCATTCTAAAACAAGGTGTCATTTTTCTAGGCAACCATTTTATATCAGCAAGTAGAAAACTCTTGAAATTTTTTCTATTCTTTTTGAGCATCATGTATTCACAGAGGCAACCATTTTCGGGTCAAGAATTGTGTATGATATAACCATGGAACACATATATGAATGTCATGTCATCTAGTATATATATTTCAAGAGTGCACGATCCAATTAGCAAAAATACAAATCCAGATCAACAAAGAGTTTGATGTATGGGATGAAGGTACTCAATAAACACTTGGATAAATGGGATGTTGATCGAAAGGACTGAGTACATGCTCTAGTTCGTACAAAATACAAATTCTGCTCGCTGAACACATGGAATCCATTAGCAAAATAAAGATCTATGCTTGAAGTAGAATTTCAATATGACCACAACCATTTACCACACAAAATGAAGCTTCTACTACTTCTTGACCTGAAGGGCACACGAAACCACATGATCAGTAAAAAGAGATCCATAACAATTCTTCCAAAATAAAATAAATAGACATAGAAGAACTACTAGGAAAGAGATCAAGAGTAAGACAAAAAGAAATAACCAAAAGGTTACCTGAGCATTATGAAAGTTCAAAAGTACAAAAGGATGACACAGATCATAATTTGTAGCATATCCTCTCATGCTCATCAAAGCATCAGCAATATTGTCACGAAAGGTGTTCATGTCGCTCTCTTCATGTCCTAGTGCACTAGTGCTCTCTTCATGTCCTAGTGCACTAGTGGTATCATCATGTTGAGATGATGATGTTTGACCAACATTTGGAATGTAATCTTCATCTTGATCGCATCTCTCAAATAGATTATCTTGCAAATGGCTTTCTCGAATGGAGTTGTGAAGGGCCATGCATGCAATGATAACTTTTGATTGCTTCCACATTGGATAACTTGGCAAGTGAAGAAGTATTCTCCATTTCATCTTGAGAACACCAAATGATCTCTCTATCACGTTGCGAAGGGATAAATGCTTGGTTGAATACTTCTTTCTTACCCCGAGGGCCCGGGCCCTGTCGAAACTCTGCTGAATGGTACGTCTCGCCTTTGTATGGAGATAGGAAACCCTTCCGATTAGGATATCCCGAATCAACAAGGTAATACTTACCTAAACATATAACACCTACGTCAGCAATATGAACTAGATGATGAAAATAAAAAATAATTTAGAGGTAATGTTGATACCTTCAGGCAAAAATGGAAACTTATCACCATAATTGTTTAATGCTTCATTGAACACCCTTGTGTCATGCACAGAACCCGGCCATCCAGAAACAACAAAAGTGAATCTCATATCGAAGTCACATATAGCCAGCACATTCTGAGTAGTATATCGGTATAGTCCAACATGTGCAACCGTCTCAGTACAAGGCACAACAACGGGAATATGAGTACCATCTATTGCTCCAATACAATCATTAAAGTAAGGTGAGAAACGAGGATCTTTGAGCCTAGAATGCACTGCAACAAACTCAGAATCTCTTGGTTTGATAATATCCGCAGCTAGATTGTTCAAACAATTCAACACATGTGTTAACTTTCTACTGATAGTCTCACTAGACCTCTCAAACCGATTCTCAACTTGGCTAAAAGATTGTGGACCACCACAAATCCATAAAAATATGGCCAAACATTCGATAGAGGTCATACCTTTAGTTGACTTCAGTCTATAGTTTGACACTAATGTATCATGCAAACTATCAAACACTGCTCTGGTCATCCTAAACATCTTGTAACAAGCTCTAGGTTGATTCAAAGTTTTGATGACCCAATCATATCCAGTCACATCAGGTTGTCTCCTAGCTGCCTTCTTCAAGAAAGTTTCACCATAGTATAGGGCAAAAACATTTATTGCATCTACAACCAACTTTCTCCTCTTCAATGCAATATCCAATTTTTTAGCATAGGCATCATCACTTGAGTTGTCACAGTCACTTGAACTCATCTACAAAGCAATAGGTAGCATCAGATAATGGCCAAATTTTGAAGGAGTAATAAACAGGCAAGTCTCATACCACATTATTACAACTCTCAGGCAACATCACACATAAATATCCAAGTCTAATGCAACATAACACATAAATATCCAAGTATCATGCAACATCACACATAAAATAGTCAAGTCTCATGTAACATCACACATACATATCCAAGTCTAATGCAACATAACACATAAATATCCAAGTCTCATGCAACATCACACATAAATAGTCAAGTCTCATATCACATTATTACACAAAGTTAAAGTTCTAGAAAGAAGACATCAATATAAATAGGATACTTTAATAACAAGATAAACTACTTCTTCCTTTCCTCATAGCATCTCTTGAGCCAATTGAACCTCACTTCAAGTCTCAAAAGTGAGGAACATTTCACGATTTTCAGCTTTCACAAACAATTTTGTAGCCATAAAATGCTCATCACTCCCTTCAACTGCTCCAGCTTCTTTTACCAAATTCATCACCTCTCTAATTGCCTGACGAGTGTAGTCACCAGTCAATGCTTTCGAGGTTACAGAGTTGGAGCTAATGACATCATCCACCATGCATGTCATGACCCTAACCATAGGATTCTTCCCCTTCTTTAGGCTATTCTTCCTTGGGCTACTAGATTTTTCCTTCCGCTTCAGCTGCTTCCTAGCAGCCATCATGGGTGTAAGATCTTCCTCCATGCCTTCTGCATCCTTGTCATCGTCATCATCGACATTTATGTGGCTGCCAGTATTTTCCTCTGTGCCTTCTTCACCAGGGATGCATGTAGACAGACCTGATACATGACTCCTCTCAAACATAAACTCCAATTCTCTGAGGTTATTTGGTGGACCAAAACACAACGCCTTCTTCTCTCTCTGATTTTGTCCCTGGATAATGAAAAATATTAGTACAATGTGATATTATGATAAATTGAAATGTATACACACAATTCTGTCCAATATCTAACCTTAGTGGCCTCTTTCCAAAACTCTGGACTTGCTGATACTGTCCCTAATTCTGCATTCCACCCAAGCCCAATCTTGTTCAAGAGTGATTTCCAAAACGTGTACAAGATCTTTAGGTTGTCCCAACGGTTTTTGAGTTGCTTTTGAGTGTAATTCCTCCCTGTTTGAGCCAAAAACTTCTGACCCAAGCTCTGATAACCTCTTGCATTCAACCCACCTAGAGGTCTATTGCCAGCATGGATCTCCTCAACAGCAAGCTTGCAAAAAATTGTGGTAACAAGGGGATCCCAATCTGCTTTTGCTACACCCTTCTCCTTCTTGTCCATCTAAATTTCTCAAATTAAATTAATTGTACCAAATAGAACATGGAACCAACAATCTCACGGAAATAAAAACATAATAGGAATTAAACAATGAGTCAATGCCAATAATTAAACAATGAGTCAATCCATAGTAAAAAAGTAGGCATTCACTTCATAAAGCTGATAAATATGTAGAGAAGAGGACACCCCTGATAAATCAAAAGACATGACAAAAATTGGGCAGGATCAATTTAACTGAAGCAATTATTTGAAAAGTAACAAGTATACCTAAGGAGCCTTTGTCATTCAATTAAATTCAGTTTTTTTTCATACATCTCACAAATCCAACAAAAAATCAAGCTACTGCTCAAATTAATACACCGAAAATTTGGCATGATTTTGCAACAAGACATTTTTCGAATGCAGCATTCACCTCTCACAAATTTTTACAACAGTATATGATCCTTTAGCTCACAATATGTTTGACAAGGAGTTTAGCCTAACCTAAACAGGCACATAGAACACCAAGATCTTCTCAATTGTTGCAGGATCCACGTCCTGGTGGCATTACAACAAACACATGATAGGGGAGGTTCGGCTCACCGCTGCGTCAGGCACGTCGGGGTTGTCCTCGGGCTGGTGGAGCTCGACTGTCGTGGGGAGGTAGGCAGCGGAGGGCCTCCGAGGCCAGCGGTGGAGCGAGGGCGGCGAGGGGAACTAGCTTCGAGGGCGGCGGAGAGCTCCGAGGGCGGCGGTGGAGACCTCCGAGGCCAACGGTGGAGAGCTTCGAGGGCGGCGAGGGGAACAAGCTTCGAGGGCGGCGAGGGCAACTAGCTTCGAGGGCGGCGGCGGCGGCAGCGCCGGCGGGTGCAAAACCCTAGTTGCCTGGTCAGTCGCCTGGAAAGCTCGGGATGAATCGATTTGGAGGAGGCGACTCAAATGGCCGGTTTTAGAACTGGCGGATGTATTTATGGGATGACAAAGGCGGGTAATTTCTTGTGAACTCTTGGGGTACTCTTGTTTCCTCAGCCCGCAGAAGCAAGTTCCACCCGCAGAAGCATGTTCCACCCCGGCTTGTTGGCTTCTAGCTTCTGTAGTGTTAGCGGGAGGATATGGCTTTTGAGAAGCTCGGTCCAGAAGCGAGCTCTTTGTTTGAGCTTCTCGCTTTTGAACGTGAGAAGCTCAAACAAACACGGCTTAAGTCAGGTTGGGTGTAATAATTATACTACATCTCAGGTAGTACTACCGTATATATATATTTCTAGACTTCGCTAGCTTGTGCTTTGTTCGAAAGAAAAGGAAAAGGCAATTGCATTGCTGATGCGGTACGTACTCCTCCGTCCAGCCCGATCGAGGTCAACGCCATGCATGCATGCATAGTTAATGCCGCCCGGCCGCGATCGAGTATAAGGCATGGACCTCACCGCCACTTACCCTTCATCTGTCGCCCGGCCAGCAGAATTAACCAGCAGCAGCCGATCGATCGAGACCAACCTAGCTAGCTGTACACTACGACGATCGACGAGCTAGCTAGTTAAGGAGGGTTAGTCGATCGAGATTCTTAATTAGCATCGATCTCGTCGAGATCGACGACGGATCGATGATGGCGCGGTGGTCGGTTTCGATTGCCGCCGTGGCGGTGAGCCTGCTGTACATGGCGGCGGTGACGGCATCGGCGCAGCCGAGCAACTTGAAGGTGATCACCATGGACTCCAAGCGCAACAGCAAATTCACCTGCACCAACACCGACCCCAAGACGAACAGGACCAAGCCCGGGTGCTCGGCCACCTGCCCCGCGCGCTGCCCCAACAAGTGCCTCGTCCACTGCCCAACCTGCAAGACATTCTGCCGTAAGTATATATATCCTCCTCCTGATCGATATATACGATCCATCATTTTAATTTCTTTCTTCAATATAATTCCTCGATCTATACATAATTCTCGTGTAATATAATATAATAATCCATCTCGATCGTAACATGCATGCATCTCGATCGTAGTGTGCGACTTCTACCCCGGCGTGTCCTGCGGCGACCCGCGCTTCACCGGCGCCGACGGCAACACCTTCTACTTCCACGGCAACAAGGACCAGGACTTCTGCATCGTCTCGGACGCCGACCTCCACATCAACGCCCACTTCATCGGCAAGCACAACCCCGCCATGAGCCGTGACTTCACATGGATCCAGGGGCTCGGCATCCGCTTCGCCCACCACCACCTCTACGTCGGCGCTGTCAAGACCGCCAGGTGGAACGCCGCCTCCGACCACCTCAGCGTCGCGTTCGACGACGAGGATGTCACCCTTCCCGCCTTCGTTGGCGCCAGGTGGACCCCAGCCACCGCGCCGGCGCTGTCCGTCACGAGGACGGCGCAGGTGAACACCGTCGTGGTGGAGCTCAAGGGCGTCTTCCGCATCATGGCCAACGTGGTGCCCGTCACGGCGGAGGACTCGCGGATCCACAACTATGGCGTCACGGAGGATGACAGCCTCGCGCACCTCGACCTCGGCTTCAAGTTCTACGACCTAACCGATGACGTCCACGGCGTGCTCGGACAGACCTACCGCCCCGACTACGTCAACAGGCTCAACGTCGCCGCCAGAATGCCCGTCATGGGCGGCACCGACAACTTCGTCTCCTCGGCCTTGTTCTCCACCGACTGCGCCGTTGCCAGGTTCGACCGCGGCAGCGCTGCTGCGGCGGGCGCTGGCGCTGGCATCGCCATGGTCACGGACGCCAAATACGTGTAGATCCAATCCAAGTGCGTACTACGAGCTACGTACGTCGTATGAAAATTAACATGCATGCATGCATGAGCCGCGCATATGCGAACGTTAACTAGTAATTGCTGATGTACCAACAGCGTAATTATATATGTGCCCCGGTCAAATTAAATTGTTGGTGTATTGGTTAATACTGAAATAAACTTATGTATGCAAAAGAGAAATAATTGAGGAGCATATATATATGCAAGTGCTTTTGTTTTATTTCTATTTTACCAACGTCACATTAATTGTGCTTATGTTCTGTTTGGATAATTTTTGCCAATGTACATTATGTCTTGTTCTTATTTTTAAATAACAAAGGAGAAATCATGACAAAAAAGAATGTATTGGGCTCTAAGGGCGCAAAAAACAACCATATTACATTACGACGTGTATATATACATGAGGGTACGATCCCTCTCTCACTAAACACTAAAAAACTCTCACTCTCCAATTTGTACTTTGAGACTCGGTACACTTTGATTCCTTAAGTGTATCATATAGTAGATCTCGAAGCAAAGTGGTATTAGTTGTCCCTAGCAAGGTCGAAACAGTGTTAAAATAGGCGGCGTTGACCAATTTGTCGGCAAAGGTTGACTCCAATTTCTCCTCCCTTCCTCCATCGAAAGAGAGGGGAAGCCTGCACCGACGTCATCACCCCCGCCGACTACAACCCCCTCCCCTCCCCTCGCCGCGGTCGCCCACCGCCGCCCCCGCGCCGCGCCAGTCGCGGAGCGAATCGGCCGCCGGAACCCTCCGCCCTGCACCATTCGATGCGCCGCGCTAGGTCGAGTTACACAGAGCGAGGTTAATTAGCAGAGGAGCCTAGCCCTAATCCCCCATGGCGGGGAGCTTCCGCGAGGGCGCCGGGCCAGGGGACGCTCCCCCGCCCACGCCCACCCCGTCGCTGGCGCAGTACCTCTTGCCGGACCCGCTCACCTGGGGGACCGACCCCAAGCAGCAGCACTGGCGCCACGCTGAGCTCAGGAGGGCGCTCGCCGCCGAGGACCAGACCGATGACCTCAGGCGGATCCGCGCCAGCGTCGCCGACTCCACGGGCAAAGCCAAGTACTCCATATTATCCTCAGCTCCCACTATACTGCTTCTTCTTCTTTTTTTAATTTCCTCGCCGCATTGCTGAGGGAATGACGGCCGCTGCCACGGGTGTGTAGGGACAAGGTCAAGTCGCTGCAGGAGGCCATCCAGAAGCTCGACAGGTACAAGAACATTGTCACCCGCAAGCGGCAAAGAAGCGAATCGGGCCTCGAGAAGCTCGGGGCCGGCTCATCCGGTGCGCTGAGGATGGGAGCTCAGAACAACCCTACGGTCATGAGCAAGCGCGTGCGCTCGTCGCTGGCGGATGGCCGGGTTTGTGCTTCATCCATTCATCGCTTCGCTCCCTGTTTGTTTCAGCTCAACCCTATGCCATGCTTGCTTGAGTTAATATTGGTTTTTTTCAATGCTAGTTAGGACCAATCTCAGAACATTTACTCTAGTCGATGAGCATTGTGTCCGCTAGTCATTGCATTCACAGACTCCCCTGAGAGTTTCAAGTGTACGAGTTCACAAAGTTTACGTCTTCACACCACTTCTGAACATTAGCCACTAGATATGAGTTATGATCTCAACGTATGTTCCTGATTTTTCTATCGAGTTTTGAAACCTACAAGTTTGAAAATTCTCAGTCTTCGCAATCTGAAGTTCTTTATAATTAGTTATTATAGCTTAAAACAATGTTCCAAGTTTTTTTAAACTGTTGGTTCCTGCCATCTGCTCTACTCTTTTTTGGCTAGGTTATGGTGGGAACAGGCAAAATCTCAGGCAATCTTCAAAGTTTTTCAATCGAATCATGTGCTGCTAGAAAACAATAAGGGACCAGACAGTTACCACCTGATTTCCTGCTGGTCTTCTTTGAAGACCATACAGTATGAGGGCATGGGGATGGCTATGTTGGTTTAATTCCGCACCAAAATAACCTGTGTTCCTTTCAGACCATTCTATCTCTGTAGCTCTAATCCAATCATTTCGTAATTCAAATGTCAGAGTTCACAAAGGTTTAGTCCTTGCTCTTCTTATTTTTCATAGTTAATCATGGCCAGAACAAATGTTTCTAATTTCGTAACAGTGTCTGAGATTTTGAAATGCTGCAGTTGTAGTTCACAAAGTTGTACTTTTCAATACTGAACTTCCTTATAATCAACAGGTGTGCCTAGTCTTTCTAAACTCCCAGTCCCTGCCATCTTCCCTACTCTTATTTTTGGTTAATTCATGGTGAGAACCGGTAAAATTCCAGAAAAATCACTGTTCTTATAAGTTGAATCATGGGCTGATTGAAAACAATAACCCAGTTATCACCCTGTTACCTGCTGGTTTTCACTGAAGAACGCACAGCACAAGACTGGGAAAATGGTGATCTTGGTTAATTGCACTGAAACAGCTTTTATTCACTCTCGGACCATTCATGCTCTGGTTAAAAATTGGTCTGAGCTGCGATTCCTAGTTCCAGCTGGTAAAGACTGGGAAGTTACCTTTGGATTTGGAAACTGTAACTCTGGCTGAACTTGTTTCGATGCTAGACCTCTAAAACCTGACGATTAAAGCCGTTTGATATCTGCTATGTTCTTCTAACTTCTATAACAGTTTTACTATCATAATGTTTTCATATTCCTTATAATTTTCCTGTGCTACATTTACCACTTAAAAACATGTTTTGTTATTTCTACATAATTCAGGTGGAAGGGCGCAGTATTGTTCCTACAAGACAAGGTCCTTTGGTTAGTAATGAGAAAAGTTCACCTGTGGAGAAGGAAAAGAGCTGTGCAAGAGCATCTGGTACAGTATCAGGCCTTTCTGAAGACAAATTGCGGGGCTTATCTGGAGGTGAAGGGTGGGAGAAAAAGATGAGGCGCAAGCGCTCTGTTGGTACTATGCTCAACAGAGGCAATGATGCTGATCGAGATGTCAAGCTTGTGGGTCAACATAGACCAACCAACGAAGCGCGTCCACGATCTAGCGATGGTCTTGCAAATAGGTAAACTTTGTGCTTACCATCAATTTTGTTTCTTGAAGTTAGGTTTAGGTTCTGGCATCATCTATGACAAAAGGGTGCCACAAAAGCTAAAAGGTAAGTTCTATAGGACAACGATTCGACCCGCGATGTTGTATGGCGCAGAATGTTGGCCAACTAAAAGGGGACATGTCCAACAATTAAGCGTAGCAGAGATGCGTATATTGTGATGGATTTGTGGCCATACAAGAAAGGATTGGATCCGAAATGATGATATTCGTGATCAGGTAGGGGTAGCACCAATTGAAGAAAAGCTTGTCCAACATCGGTTGAGATGGTTTAGACATATCCAACAGAGGCCTCCAGAGTCACATGTGCATAGCGGGATACTAAGGCGCGTCGATAATGGGAAGAGAGGCAAGGGTCGACCAAATCTGACATGGGAGGAATATGTAGATAGAGACTTGAAGGAACGGAATATCCTTAACGAACTATCCTTGGATAAAAGCTTGTGGAAGTTAGCAATCCACATGTCAGAACCATAACTTATGCATCGGTCTCCTTGTACCGTTATTACTTTTACTATTATTAGTACCTTTATTATTATTATTGTTTTCTCATCATCTTTTTAATTGGATCTTGTGAGTTTCATCTAGCCTGCCCCAACTTGCTTGGGACTAAAAGGCTTTGTTGTTGTTGTTGAAGTTAGGTTTAGGTTTGTTTGTGGCAGTAAACCTTCACTGTAATGATTATGTCTGATTGAGTATCATGCTGAGCTAAAGCTCATAATATGGCAACAAATAGATATGGCATCTTCACAAGTTGAGCATCGTGCACTAACTTGAAATAGAGATGTGAGGGCTGACATGAACTGTTTTGCGAAGTCCAACATCAGGAGAGAGTTGAATGGTATTACTATATATGTCCATCATCGCAATTGTTTGACAGTTTTAAATGTTTTAGCTCTTGCTTGGGCTGAACTGCAGTTTATTTCTTTGATCAACATAATGTTTCGAGTTTGCAGTCGGATTTATGCTGTTTATAATTCCACTCGAATCCTCATCCATGTGGACATCTGTTTTGCCAGTATTTCCAAGTTAGAGCTCACCATTCTTTGTTCTTGTATTACAGGCATGGAGCTTCTGCTGGACCATTAGCAGGTAACAAGTTGGATAGCAGTTCTCAGCAGAATAACATTGTATCCCGCAGGACAGATGTGGACTACACCACTCAAGCAAATGAAAGAAGGGAACGGCATGCTGGAATGGAAAAAGAAAGGACTATAGTAAAAGGAAACAAGTAAGCATAGTGCACTACTTGGTTCTCATGCATAAGATAATTCTCTCCTGATAATCCACATTTTACATCTGCTAACTCTGTATATGTAGGGTACATACTTCTGAGGATATGCAAAATGGAAGCTTAAGTCCCTTGCCCAAGGCTAAAGCATGCAGGGCACCAAGAACCAGTTCACTTGTTATGAATTCATCTTCTAGTTTCCAACGTTCAACTGGAGGAAGTGATGACTGGGAAGAAACACCTTACACGAATAAAGCCTCACCTTTGGGAGGGATGGCAAACCGCAAACGTTCCACACATTCAAATGCTTCCTCACCTCCTATTGCTTGGGTTGGCCAACGCCCACAGAAAATCTCGCGGACAAGAAGAGCAAATGTTGTTTCTCCAGTATCAAATTTTGATGAAGTCTTATCTGAAGGATCACCACTTGATACTGCTGCCAGATCAGCACCTGTTGAGTCTGGCAATGTCTTGCTTACAAAAAATACACCAACAGTTACCAAAATGGATAACATCTCATCTCCCGCTGGGTTGTCAGAAAGTGAGGGATCGGCTGCTACAGAAAGCAAGGCCAAGGAGAAAGCTACGCGTAGTGGTGAAGTGAGGAACGAGGGTGCAAATGCAGCCCATAATGCATTGGGGTTAGTATTTTCATCAAATAAAAATAGGATTCCTTTGAAAGAAGAACTTGAAGATGGTGGTGTTCGCCGTCAAGGGAGGAGTGGAAGGGGTACTATGCATGTTAAAGGGTGTTCTTCCATATCAAAAGAAAAAGGTGGAAGGCCTGGAACTGAAAAGAATGACAGGTAGTTAATGTTAGGGGAAATATCTTATTTGCCATCGAAAGACATCCCTCTTCCCTCTTTGCCACTCTAGGAAACGAACTTCCTTGTGTGCCATCGGTTTCATTTTTCATTCTTTCCATGCCACTTTATTTGTTCTTTCTGTCAGTTTTGCTGTCGAAATTCACTGTTCACCGGGCACGATACTCGACAGCTCCAATTTTCCCTCCCATCTTCTCTGTTTTAAAA
This sequence comes from Phragmites australis, assembly GCF_958298935.1. Taxonomy (NCBI): domain Eukaryota; kingdom Viridiplantae; phylum Streptophyta; class Magnoliopsida; order Poales; family Poaceae; genus Phragmites; species Phragmites australis. Next base: position 364,553 of record NC_084931.1, on the reverse strand, counting down.
CAGTGGTCTTCTGTTTCTCCAAAAATCCTGAACTTTTTGTACGTGTTTCATATTCCATATGCAATCCATTTTAATTATTTCACCCAAAAAGCCCGTGTAGAATTGAAACTAAAATTTTCCAAAAAGGCTATTTTTATAATTTCTAACAATTATTAGGGCCTCAAATAAAATCCCAAAAATCTGGAAAAAAAATAGAGCATTACAAAGGAACTCACTTTTTCACCATCTAACCTAGGGCTGAAAATAATTTTATAAATTAGTCCATTACGCAAAAAGAATATTAGTGATTTTTTTCAGATTTTTGAGATTTTATTTGAGGCCTTAACAATTGTTAGAAGTTATAAAAGTAGTATTTTTTGGAGAATTTTAGTTTAAATTCTACACAAGCTTTTTGGCTGAATCCAATTCAAATGGATTTTACATAGATTATGGAATACGTACAAAAAGTTCTAGGATTTTTTGAGAAACAGAAGGCCACTCTTTTGAACAGAGAAGATGTGAAGGGGAAATTGGAGCTGTCGAGTACCGTGCCCGGTGAACAGTGAATTTCGACGGCAGAACTAATAGAGTGGCATGGAAGGAACGAAAAATGAAACCGATGACAGACAAGGAAGTTCGTTTCCTGGAGTGGCAAAGAGGGAATTTCCCCTTAATGTTACCTTTTTGCTGGGGTTGGTGGATTTTAGTTTCTTATGTGAAAGTTATATGATCTTTTAAATATCTATGCAGTAAGGTGGGTCGGCCCCCAATGAAGAAAGGCTCTGACCACAAAGCTTCATCCTGGCACTCGCAGGCTCTGAATTGTGAGCCTATGGATGTAACAGGTTTTCTGAAAGATACTTTACTTTTCTACTCTATCGCCATTTTGTTAAATTTTGCTTACGTCCCCCCTCATGTATCTTCTATATCTTAGTAATTGACTGTTCATTGTAGTTGAGCCAGAAGATGACCATGAGGAACTTTTAGCTGCTGTAAATGCTGCTCGCAATGCTATCGGTGCGTATACTCTTATTTGATTGGTTGGTGATCTCTGTCAGCAACTCTTTGGGTTGATGGTTTATAACTTTCTTTTCCTTTTCTGCAGTTGGTGCATATTCTGGTCCTTTTTGGAAGAAAATGGAACCCATGCTAACTTTTATAAGCTCTGAAAATTTCTCTTTCTTGAAAAACCAGGTTGGTGCCTATTTTGCTTTAGATATGTCATGATTGACTGAACTTTTCTTGTTGGGCTGGGAGGATTCTGATTTACCAGAGTTTGTTGTCAGATTAACCTTGCTGAAGAGCTTGAGATGAGCATGTCCTGCATGTCGGATGGTGAACGCAATGTGATAGCATCCAGTGATTACAGAAGGCTGCAAAAGATGGTATGCAACTTAATATGCGCTTTATGTCATTCCAACACCTCCCCTCATGAAAGCACGACGACTGTATATATCCTTGCTTCATATGTTCGAAAAATATGCAGGAGGAGAATTCATCTCAGGTGCTGGCTCCATCTAATTTTTCTCTCTCATCTGAGCAAAGCAAAACCAATGGAGTTGTGACAAAAGGATCTATTGACTGTTTTTCTCCTAGTGAGGACAACCGCAGCATTGGACAACAAAAAGTGGAAACTGATAAATGGTTCAATGAAATGGTCCCAATGACACACAGACTCCTTTCAGCTTTAATTATGGAAGATGACTTATCTGATTCGAATAGTGTGCAAAGAGATATACTTGTTGAATTTCCAAATAGCCACATTCCTTACACTGTCAGCAGATACTTAGAAAATGAACTTCAAGCTAGTGCAGTAACATCGAATTTTGGGTTGAGTGTAGATTTCACACACTCAAACAATAATTCAGTACACCAGAGCCTTTGCAATGGATTTACAGCTTCCAGCAATTTCATCATTTCAGATAGTGAAAATACGGGTCATAGTGACAATTTATCAGATGGAGTCAATCTTACTGTGTACGCAGAAAGTGGCCCTTGGCATGACTTTGTACCACAGATTTCACGTCAAGGTCAAAATCCAGGAAAAAGTTTCCCTTTGTCTCCATATGACTACCAACACGGGCAGATGTCTGTGGATGATAAGATTTTGATTGAGCTCCAGAGCATTGGCATTTGTCCCGAGACAGTGGTATGATCCCTTAAACTCTGCATTTATGAACACCTAGTGCATCTCAAAACTTCAGAGTTGCTCTATTCAGTTTTCACTAGTTTGTATGCCTGATTGCCTGTCTGGAAACATGTCAAATAACAGAAATATCATAATCAACAAATTTTGAGCGATATGATTTGTTTCTTGAGATGGTAGTTGGTAGGGGCTTATCTTTCTTGAACCTTTTCGTGGCCTATGAGTAAATGGATGAATTAATTGTTACCATTGAGGACTGCATCATATTGTTTGATACCTGTCATAGTTTGATATGTCTTGCAAAACACTTCCTTTGTTCTTTTATTTGGTGTTTTTAACTTGTGCATACTTATTAAGGAAAAAGAACAAGATGACTATTTTCCCTTAATGTCTCTTGCTACCTCATTAATTTGTTTGACTAGCAGCCCTCTTTAGTCTTAGTGGCCAATGAATAAAGAGGTCAAGTATTGTAAAGTGTGCTTAAAGTGTAGCACACACTAAATACGTTATGGCTAATATAGGTAGATGTAGCTAGTCTGTTCTTAAAATCCTAAAAGAGCTATTTTGACTTCTGAAAAAAAAAACCCGACCGACCTAGAAGGAACTAGGTGGCTTTATAAATAAGAAGAAATAAGCATCCAAATTCGTGTTGAAGAGGACTCGAACCTGGGTGGTCTAGGCGTACATCCACACCCTCAACCAACTGAGCTATTTTGACTTCTGAAACATCACATAAAACAGGAATGATTGAGTACTCACCAATATAAATTCTTGCTGGAAATACTTGATTTGCCTAGATATTTGTAGTTGTAGCATGCAGTTCTGTAGTAGCTATATTTTGTGGCAGCTATCCCTGCTAAGAAGAGAATTATCTTATAGACATGTACTACATATATGTTACTTTTTCTGCTATTAGATGTAATTTGTTGCAATCTATTTAGTCCTTGCAAAGGCGGTGGAAGTTCATGTAATAACCTGAATTTGTTTCTTTCTGACGTTATTATTGTGATTCTTGCCTTGTCTTTGAAATACTACCCTTTTCAGCCAAAGCTAGATGACGGAGAGGAAGGGGACATTAATAAAATGATTTCAGAGTTGAGGAAAAGGCTGCATGATCAGGTTACATGAACAACCACTCCTATTAACACGTCTTTAGTTTTGATTAAACATGGATAGCTTACTACTCTATATACTCTTTTCAGTATGTTACTGTGATTGCCATCATAACTTTGCCATGTTTTGGAGCTCGGGTTTTGGTGCGACGATTTTTTTACGATATTTGTGAGCATGTACAATGGTTGCCTTGCCCATCTGACATCTCCATGTGTTAGTAATTATTAAGGTAATAGGAGCTATGCATTCAAGTGGTATCCATTGGCATGAGCAAATACAGACTAAGAAAGAACCAACAGTTATTTTAGTTGGAAAATCTTGCCATTTTGTACCCCCACTTCATGATGGTTTGGATATAGCTATCTGAATCATCATCGAATTAGGGAGTTGTTCCTATCTTTTATGCTAGGGTCCATATCTAGTCAAATTCTCTTGATCAAATTTGAATGTTATAGATCGAGGTGGGTTGCCTGTATCGCTAGGTGGAACAGTATCAGCGCAAGGTGGAATAATTCAAGTCGTATTTGAAAAGTTTCAGTGGCTTTAGTGGTTTATTTGAGTATTATGGCACACAGAGAACACAGCAAGGCAGGCAAGGGCAGATCGCCCCTCAGTCCTCAGATCGACGGCTTCTCCATTGATTTGTGGATCTGATACTAAACTGAGTTGGTGGGCAAAGCCCTTTACTTGTATTATTTCTTAATAGATTACAGGACCCTGTGGTAGCCTTTATAGTTTAGCACCGACTAATAGATAAGCAATTGACTCAAATACGTAGATAGCTAGGACTCTGATATAAGCTAGGAAATAGAGATACTAATCTTGACATATTAAAACAGTAAAATGCCTATCTCAGCCAGCCGTAGGCCCAGCTGAATCTGATTTGTTTGCTGGTCCTGGCAAAATTCTAGTCCTTATTTCTATGCAATACTTAAGCCCATACTTTCCGTCCATAACACTGAGCCATCTACATTTAACCTAATGTCCAAGACTGATATTTCTTATTATCCTATATTAAGAGTAGTTCTCATTTGATACATTCTTGTGATGCTTTTCTTATCTTTTCATACCTATATTCTGGAAGATGGAATTACTTTTTTTCTCGTTAGGCTTTCACTGATGTATATAAAAAATCCAAAATGATATCATTCTTGTTTTGCAGGTGACGCAAAAGAAATGCAGGTTACATAAGTTAGATAAAGCAATTCAAGATACTAAAGATATCGAGGAGAGGTATCAACAAATTTATATTTGTAAATTATATCTCAAATATTAGTGCATAAAGTTACTTCAGTGGCTAACTTTAAGATTTGCCTGACAGGAGCTTAGAGCAACATGCAATGAACAAACTGGTAGAAAGCGCATACAGAAAACTTAAGGTAGTTGATATTTCTATTTACATGATTGCTTTTCTGATATCAACTATCATGCCTCAGCTGGTATACGTACAAAAATCTTTTCACATAAGCCTTGCAAACGTCTGGCTTGTGTTTCGGTTGCCAAACTACTCATCACTGTTTAACTGCATTTTAGCAAATGCATTGACTTTAAGGGGCACGGGAGCTCCAAATCATGTCACAAGTAGGCGTTCATGAGTGTTCCATAAATATAAATTTCACACGTATACTATTTTCCAGGAGATCATAATTGCCCTGGCCCTGCTATCTAAACTTTATTTTTTCTTATGACAAGTTGATTTATTGAGGCCATAGAGATTATTCATTATTCTTTTGTTATTGTTCAAACGTGATCCTTTTTCTGAAAAGGAGTTGGTGAAATTTTGTTAGAAAAACCAACTCCGACGTCAAGATCAGTCTCCTTTCTCTTTTCGGGAGCAGAGCTGAAAAAGATGGACAGTAACGATCTCCTCGATACTGATCGTATCTCTTTATAATACATAGGGTGGGCGCTCTAGTCACAAGGCTGGTGTCAGTAAGTCAGCCAATAAAGCTGCAAAACAGCTCGCTTTGGCTTTTGGCAAGCGTACTCTTGCTCGATGCCAGAAATTTGATGAAATAGGGAAAAGCTGTTTCAGTGAGCCTTCTCTTTGGAGTGTGCTATCTGCACCCTTGTCAAGCAGTGATGCAAAAACCACGGAAGGTAATACATGTTCAACTGTTGGTAAGAGAGAGAACTCTGTTTTTGTTCACGAGAAAGTTTTGTAACGTGCTCATTTTCCCCTGTCGAATCAATTTCATAATTTTGTGCCTGCTTTTTCTTTGGGCTTCAGGTGTAGAGAGGCTGAAGCAACAAAAGCTTGATAGAACTCCATATGATCAAGGTAAGTCTTAGCAATCTTCGTTTCTTCGTTATGATAATATGTCAAGTAGGGAGATAGATGTAAGGAGTGGTACTGGGCTATGTTAGAAGATAATCCTGCCTTCACAAGGTTATATGTATATCAACTTTTTTGCTTATCCTTTACCAGGTGGCACAAAATGGAAAAAGAGTGACAGGGAAAGGGGTCACAACAGAGATGCATCTGCCAAGGGTTCTTGTTTAAAATCAGGGCGTCATTCATCAGGCAGCGGGAGGAGTGGTGAACGTAAAAACAAGACCAAGCCAAAGCAAAAGCTGGCGCAGCTATCAACTTCTGGAAATGTGCTTGGTAGAGTAGTGGAGCCATTTGCAGTACCGGCAGTGCAAGAGCCCCCTGAACCTCCTTCAAGTGCGAGAAAAACCCAACATCCAACAAGAAATACTTCCAGCAATGCTGCCCAGAGATCTACTGATGCTGCCCTGCCGACCTTGCCTGGATTAGATGACATATTAGATGTTCCAGGAGGGCTTGGTGGGCAGGGCAATGATATCAGTTCCTGGTTTACTGATGGCATCGATGACTCATTACAAGATATGGATCTTTCGGGGGCTCTAGAGATCCCAGACGATGACCTTACTCAGCTGGGATTTATATAGGGAAAGACAAACCAATTTGTTTATCTTGTGCATATGTTGGGATGTTGTCATGTTTTGCTTATTACCCGATGGTAAAGCTAATCGATTAATCTTCTCTGCCACAAATCTGGTAGGGCGGAGGTTGTAATTTGTAATTAGGCTGGTCGATTTGTCTCCTGAATCTGTTGGCAGTTGCCAATCAAATTATTGCTGATTGGGTACTCCATTCTTGTAGCAACAAGAACATGGTCAAAGTGTTAATGGCATCTTCTAGCCCGTCTAGGTTGTCTTTTGTTTCCAGTGTGGATTGAATTGCCGCGATCGATGAGCTTTTATGTACACAAAAGTTCTGTTGGAAAATGGGCGGAGAAGAAAACGTGTTGCTCATGTACAAATGCCCGCAAAAAACTTTATACCTTCCAAACAGGGGGTTCACTGTCAGCTATAAGTTTGTGCTCGCAATTCTGGTACGATGAAATGCACAATTTATAGTGCACTGGACAGTTGTGAAGAAACTATATTACGAAGTATTTCTAGAGCTACAGTTAACGGGTCCATAGCTCAGTGGTAGAGCAATTGACTGCAGATCAATAGGTCTCCGGTTCGAACCCGGATGGGCCCTCTGTATTCCTTTTTTATTAATTTTTTTTAGTTCTTCACGACAGATATGTATAATGACCATGATAGGGATTTCTTTCTGTTGGACTCATCATTCCCTTCTGTTTACTGTACCGACCTACTTCATGTCTAAACCGTAATTTAGTCAAAAATTAAAAATTTTGACAACACCTACTTTGTATTTTTAGTATAACTGGCTCGTTATCACAGGCATGTTAATATAAAATTCTAAATATGATATAAACAGTAATTAGTAAACTAAGATTTTATAGCGTTAACTAGATTATTAACATTATGGTGCGTGCAAACTTCTAAGTCCCAAGCTCATCATGCTCGTCAAAACGGTCAGGCATACCTGCAAAAGAATTAATGAGAGAGACAAACTCAGCAAGCAACAGTTATGAATATATACATATCTCACATACAGTTGAATAACCAAGTTGAAAGAAAAAATTAATCACAAAGATAGGCAAGGGCATGAGCAAGTAAGTACTCATTCTCATGATATAGTATTTGTCAAACCAATCTTCTATATTGTCTGTAAAACCATGATATCATATTCTCTAAACGCTATACAAGGTATGTATACCATGTTGCAATGCATACATGTTCCATATAAGAACCTCTTGATAGAGGCATCTTTAATTCTCTAATACTGTAATCATGTCAAGACAAATGTAAAAACGCACAAGCATGCTACATATGCTATGCTTCAATCTCCTTTGCCCTTCCACATGCAACACAAGGGAGTGCATCCTACCCTTTCACAGGCAAAATAAGATGCAAAGTATCGATATTAGTCATGGCGCGATGGCGATGACCGGTCTTTATCTCTATATAATGATATGCATATGTATGCATACGGCATCGTAATTTAAAAACCATATCCATGACACCATAGAAGCACCTTTATCATCGCCAATTTCATGCTTATACGATAGAATGAACAATGCTAGAGATGGTATGAATATAACATGTATGAATATAACATGGTGCGTATGATTAATTGGTCATCATACACCATAAGCGAGTGCAACTTTGTGTTCCTTTTTTATTCATTATTTTTTAGTTCTTCACAACAGATATGTATGATTACTATGATAGAGATTTCTTGTCTGTTGGAATCATCATTCCCTTCTTCTTACCGTTAACGGATGTGCAGTGATAGGTTGATGAATGAACTTAGCTAGATTTTCACCCAGCTTAACTAAGGGCTACTCCAACTATCCATGTGGGCAGACACAACAGGTCACGAAGAGCTAGAGGATATAGAATTCCTATTTACTGGGAAGAAAAGCGGTAGCTAGCTACAAAGGAGAGCACATCAGATTTTTTTTTTCCTATGTGGGAGAGAGAATGAATAAAAAGAGAAAAAAAACTACTGATTAGTAAATAGTCTACTCATTAAATATTATAGTCTATTGCATATGGAACTACATTAATTTTGTAGATAGTGCTATAATTATGCTATTGGATAAGTTAACTATTATATTATCTATTGGTGATATGTACAACTCTTGTAGATGATAGCTATCTATATTGTTGAAGATACTCTAACCATCCGTCTATCCGTAGTGGAGTAGGAGTAGGTAACATGTGTATCTTTTTATGTTTGGCCAAAAATTGCACTATATAACACGCAGGATATGGTTGCTTAAAATTGTCCAGACATCAAGTCAAAAATAATTTTCCTCGCAAAAAAAAATAAAAATAATTTTTCAAATATTACATGTACCTATCCTCTTCCAAATGTCTTTACTTAGTTATAGATAAATTGTACTCCCGAAAATAGTGTGTAAGACAGTTTGGCCGAGTGGTCTAAGGCGCCAGATTTAGGCTCTGGTCCGAAAGGGCGTGGGTTCAAATCCCACAGCTGTCAATCAATTTTTTCTTTTTCCTTGTTATTATCATTTAACTTTATTTTCTTTTTTTGCAATGAGTTGTACCGAAAGTGAAAAGTTCAGTCTTTTTTATTCTCAGCCTCTTTTGCAGCGCATCTCATTTTGTAAGGTTTTGCAACATGAATGGAGTTTGTCTACAACTGACAAACTAGTTAACCCAGAATGCAAGTGGATCTTATCTGGACAGGGACAGCCATATAATATATAGGTCGTTGCCTGAAATTATTTCAGTAGAAACCTTGTGTGCTGATTTACATGTTAGCTGCGGCTGGCTTTTATCATCAGTCAACAATATCCATGCTCCAAATTAAGGATGGATGGCTTTCCATGCGGGCCATATTTCCTTGATGAATACACCTTCATCTATCCTTCACATTTGGATTTGGATTTGGGTCCTTGTGGCTAGGTTCACCATGCCATATTGACTTATCCAGTCGGTGGTGATTGCAAGCAGAGGTGATTGATAGTAATCTAGAGGCCAATACAAGCATGGTTCTGATGAAGGAAATCCGCGACAAGTCGAAATCGTCATGAAAGATGCTAGGGAAAATAATGTAGAAGAAGCGCATGCATAATCTAGCTAGATAATATATATAAAGGCCTTCCTTCCTCTCAAAAAGAAAAAAAAAAGCCAAGTAGGCATGGACACCAAAACGAAAATTAACAGGGCACTTTAACAAATGATCATTTCATCTGAACAAGAGATTATTTTGTCATTTACATCCAAGAGATCTCTACTCTACATGCAGCCAGCCGTTCGATTTCAAGCAGATCTGATGCACGGCACGGCAGCAGCCACATTACATTATTCCCTTCCCTTGCCTGTAAATGTAATATATATACACTACGCACTTCGTAATGTAATCAATCAATAGGTTCTACAAGTATGCTCTCTGCTATCCTACTAGCTATTGGATGGGACTGCAGTCTACAGCTCCAAATTCAAACACCTGTAAAACTAACAAATTCTCTCCCCTTTTATTCTTCTGTTCCACGCAAGTTCCTGACAGTAACAAATCTTTCAAGAACAGTGAGGCAGGCAGCGTTTATTTTCCATACGCAATGTAATAGCTGCTTTATTTTGTACGTGCAGCAGATGGAGAGTTTTATGCCATGAAATCCTAAAAGGTGGCATCAATCACTGGTGGATAGCACACAGCTCCCAGTTTCCTTCACCATCGATGAGCTTCAACTCAAGGGAATGGAAGGGTATCAGAGCCGGCCTCTGTAAACAGGGAAAAGTTTCAGCAACACTGTAAATTTATTTCTAATAGCAACGTGTGAATGTTAGATGGTAGATTGACAACAAAGAACAGCTCAATGTTTCTTTCTTTGAAAAAAAAGAAGAATGCACCGAGAAGGAGACTGCTTGCATCAGAAATTAATGTTATCGCAGGGATTATGAGGACACTTACTTGTGAGGAAGTGATCACAGTTATGCCCATGTTAGTTGCTAGCCTGTACAAATGCTCTTCAACATCGACACTCGTAGCACTGCAATGAATTATACATTTTAGGACCCACAGTAATTGATCAGAGACGAAAAGAAAGTGGACACAAAGAGTATTGTGGCAAAACACACTTGGTGCACTCGTCAAGGATACCGAATTTAGGATGTTGGAAAAATAAACGGGCCTGAAACAAAACAGTTACACTCAGTTAACTCAAACAATGCGAAAGGAACAAAAAAAAATGTTTCCCAGTTAACACGGACCATCCCAAGCCTCTGTTGTTCTCCTAATGATAAAACATCTTCCCAGTTCGGAGTAGAATCCCACCCTTCTCTTTCTAGAAGATAGACCAACCGAACATTCTCTAGAATTGTCTTCAGATGATCATCCAGCAGAACAGAAGCACTAGACTTGTTACCTACATCAGCATTGAGTTTCTAGTTACCAGGACAAGCAACAAAGTAATTTAATACTTCCTCTTCACAAGTATCCTCCTAGATAGTCATAATACAAAGTTTAAATACACAGTTCTTAATAATTCAATAGGCAGAAATTTCAAAAAGTAAGTGGCGCATACCAGTTTTGTGTAATGAAAGAATTTTTATCTCCGCTTCCTCCCTTGAGAGCGGGTATATGATCTGATCCCGCAGAGTACCTAGGCTGGTATATGGATGCTGAGGAACATGAAACATCCCTTCAAGGGGCTTGGTAACCCTCCCAGAGAAGGTTGGCCACAAATCTCTGAGCACTCTAAAAATAGAACTCTTTCCACTACCGTTGGGACCTTCAGAAAACCAAGGTAAAATGAAACACCTTAACATAAGTTCACTGCTGAGCAAAAGATAAATAAAGGTCGCCAGCAGGAAGACTACATACCAGTCATCAGAAGGCCTTTCCCTTGTACCACATTGCATGACAGCTTGCTAGCCAATAGCTTCTGTGATGGTGTAACAATGTCCACTTCACGAAATGAAATAATTTCTTCTGAAGCCGCACTTATGGCATTGGAGGACACCACAGTATCTAGGGAAACAACAGTTTCAAAGGCATGTTTAACTAGTGTGAAGAACTGAATATACAGATCAGAAAAAACTAAACTAATGATCATATCATCAGCTGACTGAGAACATTATGAACAAAAAACTGCAACTCAACCCAACTATCAAAACTTTCTACTTTTCAGTGTGGTTGAAACATACAGCTCTTATAAATTATAATTTGCTGCCAACCCTTGACATTAATGCAAACATGCAACTATTAACAAAACCTTAATAACTCTGCATCATTTTCAGCATACTGCTATGTAGCATTACTATTAAACTTCGCATGATGAAAAGGTAATCAGTGCCATATTGAAAATGCTGTATTCTATTTCATGTGGCGAACTCCTGGGAAGTGCCAAAGCTCTATCATGACATGTGAAACTTACTCCTTTGAGCTGCACGCAAAAATTCTTCAAGCTCAAAGATCCGGTTAATCCCACCAGAGAGTTCGAGGAATTTCTTATGTAACTCGAGAATGTCACCAAAGGCTATGAAGCTTTGTGACACCACTGATGCCAGGAACCGTAGAGCATGTGCCAGCTCTCCTGTTGCACAAACCAAAGGAAATACACATTTTAGGAAGTTAAAAATGGAAAAACAAATTAGTTTGGGCCATGGAATACATTTTGCTAATTAGTAACCTTGAGTTGAGGTCAAAGCTCTGTCTCCCTTGTGCTCCAGAGCATATAACAGACTCAGACCCCATGTCACATTGTTAGGAAGTTGCTTTGTCACAAAATCATCAACAATACCATAAAGCCACTGTTTTCTCAACAGAATCTTTGAGTGGTTAAGTAACTTCATGAATTTAGCGTCAACCATCTGATATATGGGAAGAAAAATCGTAAGCAGAAAGGCTATTCAAAACAATAAAAAAACTAATTTGTTAACATAACTTGCACATTAGAATCAGCAAAGACAGTTGATGAGGCAGGGGAAAAAAACAATCCTACAAACAAATGACAAAGGGATAATTTGTTGAATGGTCTTCACTTAGAGTGCTATATAGACACACACACAGAGCTAGAGCGAGCTTATGTCAGGATTAGGGTCCACATTGTATTATCCCATCTCTTCTCTAGCCCATCTCAATCTCATGTAATGCAGTATTGCAGTGTGTGTATATAGAAACCTCATCAGTCTGGAATAAAATCAGCGTTTAATCTCGTTTATCTCCAATTATAACCCATTTAAGAAAAAAATTGAATCAGCCAGCTAGAAGCCACTCTTGAGAATAACACATTGTGGCAAACCTCTGCTAGAAAGGTGTCAAAAGGCTATGGAAAGCAAACTACAGCAGGCAGGATTGAATAATATAGAGTAAACTCAATTCAAGCAGTACTCAACTATCTGTCATTTGAAAAATATAGAGTAAACTCAATTCAAGCAGTACGCAACTATCGGCCATTATCTATAGTAAGGATAAGTTAAACATGATGATGTAGGAATTAAGCCTAGCTCAGTTGGTGGGTGGTATGGCTGAACAACCTCACCATCTAGGTTCTGTTAGATATATATATATATATATTATTCTGTGTAATATCCCCAGACTATAAGGGGTTCTCTGCATATTGTCACATGTACATTTTTATATATAGCCTAAGGTCTCTAGGAAATACAAGTTGCTATTTTTAACATGGTATCAGAGCTAGGTTTTCCCTAGGGACGCAACAACTCGTCCCATCTAGCCCACCCACCCTTCCCGATCTCATCTCGTCAGTTCTCTCTCTCTGCTGGCTCTCTCTCGTCGAGATCTGTTTCAACGTCGCCAGGGGTGCACCTGGTATGGTCCACGGGTGGGCCTGGGCACATCCAAAAATTTTAGAAACTAAAGGATCCTAGCCTGGCGCAAAGTGGTTCAGCTCATCTCCCAAGGCCCAAGCCCACGACGGCGCATGCCCTAACTGCACAACAACCTGCTCGCTCGCGCCTAGTGGTTGCCCTTGGCCTTCTCCCTGACGGCACAAGGCGGCGTGGCGCACGCGCACCTTCCACTCTTCCATATTCAACCCGGGCCCGGCAGCTGGCACTGCCGCACTCCCGCTTCGCACCTCCGCGCCCCTCATCGGCTAGCCCTCGTGCCCGCCCACCCGGTGCCCACGAGCCAGGGGCAAGGATGGTTACGCTACTGCAAGTTGCAGGCAGTAGCCCCGCTGCCCACTTGTTTGGTCGTCCCGTCGACCGTCGGCCCAGCAGTCGGGGAGTGTTGAAGCTGTCGTCGCCTTGAGCGCCCTTGGCCCTCGCTCAGATGCCCAGACCACGTGACCGCATTGCGCCGTCACTTTGTTGCCTCCGGCAAGAAGCATGCCCGCCACTCCGATAGTCGCCAGAGGTGAGTGATCAGTACTTGATTGCTTGTCAATTAAACTGAGCCAAATGGAAGGTGTGAATCAGACAATGAGTAGAAAATTCTTGATGGTGTATTGGTGTTCATGCAGAGTTAATCATTAGACATTAGTTGTGAACTTAATGGACTAAAAAAATGATACGTGGTATGTCGTGTTGGAACAGGCACACCCTTTCAGTTTTTTCTGGATCCGCCCCTGGTTGTCCCCCCGTGAACGTAAGCATCGGTTGCGCTCCCTCGCAATTCGGCCCGCCGTTTAGCTCTGCGCTTCTCCGCGTGGGCGGCTGCATTGATCCGCACTAGATCCGTGCGTCGGCTCCTCTGCGCCGCTTGCCCCTTTTGATCTGTGCGTATTGTCACCTGTATATGTGTATATATACTAACCTAGTGCCTCTTGAGAATACAAGTTGCTATTCCTAACAGGTTCAACTAATCTTCAACTTGAATTTGGGTGCCTATTTTCTTCTTAATACAAAAATCATCTAGTTCCTCCTAGGGTGGTCTCATAAAAAAACAAAAAAGAAAGCAGGATGATGTGATCGCAAGAAACCCATTATTTAGAGATCAAAGATAATGTAGTTTCATATTGAGCGGAAGTCTTAAGTCAAAAATATGAAGGAACCGTTCAATAACCCAGTCTTCACCAATCATTATACTTTACAATTGAGATTAAAACGAATGAGCGTGAAAATTAATGAACAGACAGTATTAACAAATTCCATTAAATGAACTTTGAGTATTATCCATTTAGTGTAAAGGAACTCACAGCTTTTTCTCTTGAACCACCACCAAAGAAAGCAATTGATTCAGCATGTGTCCGCAATCTCGAGTGCATGAACCTTGTGTAAAGTTCACCAGGTTAACACTTCGAGATTCTTTAAACAACAAGAAAGTCAACTCTGCCAAGACGCAACAAAGTATACGGTATTTACCTGAATGTTCCTTCAAGTTCCTGTTCTTGGCCAGAGAGACGACCAAAGTCAGGGGATACAGCTCTCAGAAAGCCCAAACCCAGTAGCATGTAAGCATACAGTATAGCAACTCCTCTTCGTCCAGACAAGAGCTTCATTCTCCATGTAAACCTGGTGAATTTGACTGGCATTATTACAATGCATTCCAGGGTGCTAACCAAAAAATAGACCAAGTAGATGGTTAGCAGTAGATACTAAGGATAACTCACCAAATAATGTCAACTAGTGGTTTTACCATTCCAGTAACTAAGCCAGCAAGGTCAGTGGTCAACTTGTCTACATCGAGTGTCAATCTTTGGTCTGCATCAATACTTTTACCTGACATGTTGAATACCTGAAAAACATGCTAGGCTCACTTAGCTTCGGTCAAAGCTGCAGTATTACCTCTGTTGCAACATGCAATCGTATTCCTAAATTCAGGTCCCAGCACAACAAGAGAATGCAAGGCAACATATATTTAGAAAAGGCACTGAACTATCATTTGACTAAAACTCTGTCCAAACCTCATGAACATGATCTAGTATGATGGGCAACACACTTTATGCCTATTATAAACTGTACAAATGTAAGTGGGCAACAACAAAAAGGTTATCCTTGCTCCTAGAGAATTTTCTCAAGGCTTGTTAAATCTCCCTGTCCATCTCAACTCCTAAAACACTGTCACCTTCAGCAACTAATGATGCCACAAGACAGCATGGTGTGTACTTAGCTTCTTCATCTTCACATAAAGGTACCAACACTAAATGCATTATAATCAATAGAAAACGACATGAGGCCAAGTCCCAGGTCGAACCTATTCCCTTGCTTGGTGTCTTTATAGATTCCAATCCCCCCAACCACACACACGCACACGCACAACAATGCATTAGTAAAAGAAGAGTTATTGCTGCTGCTTGCATCTGACTGTAAACTTTTATGCTTCCAGAGATACCTTCCAGAGCAGTTGTGCTCCCTGGAGTCACCAGCACCTTGTTCCATCATGCAGAGTGGAACACCCTTATTACAAACTACTAAAGCATTTTTGAGAAGTTACAGTTTCTTCATTGGGAGTATTTTCAAGTGCACTTTAGCCGGCTTAAATGCATATTCATTAATACAGGGCAAGGTTTAGGCAAAGGTCCAAGCATTAGGTTACCTTGCCATCAAAAAGCCCATAATTCAAACAACTGACTCCTTGAGCCGTACCATTACTCAAGTAGGTTGGATTGCCCAAATAAGCAAGGGCAGGCCAATAGTCCAAACATGCATAAGTGTCCAACAAGGCAACAACTCCAGCATTTCATACTGAGAAAATAGTCTCTAACTATCCACTAGTACAAGACTGTCTGGATACATAAATGATGCGTTCAAATGAGTATCGGAACAGCACGACACCACCTACAGAGTCCTTTGATAGCATAAGCAGAATATTGAGAAGCAACAGCATGCAGTTAATCAACCAGCGAAGTAAATTAAAGCATTCTTCAGACTGTAAGATGAGACTCGTAAGTGTTGTTGCTTGAGGATATACTCCTACCTTGTAGAATGCATTTTTTTTCAAATAATATTGAAGCAAATGATTGGTCATGCGAATCCGCCATCCAAGGGCAAGTTTTGCAGTAAGGGTCCTGTAAAGATACAGGTTATTAAGATCATGAAATCAAATACGCACAGAAGAAGCCATGAATCCCCCACAAGCTTAAACTTGCATGCCCCAAAAAATGCATTTCAAACTCTACATTAAATACTCCCACTAGAGAAACTTTGATGATAATATATTCCTTTTTGAGGAAAAAATTCTTGATAGTATATTAGACAAGTCAGCGATTAGAAAGTTGCATGTACTTCACTAAAACTGAAATGTGCGATGTTTGTTTATGGTCATTGTTATGTGCATGGTTGGGTAGGGTCAAAGGACCCAAAGGTAGCACGCCCACCCTTGGCTGGCTGGCCAGAAGCACTTCTCCATGCTGTCAGCCAAGGCTCTGAGGCCGGTTGAGACTAGAGAACTTCTTTGATATATAGGCATAGGACTCCCAGTAATATGTAAACTAATCACCTGATATGCATGCAATCAATTAACAAGATGTGCATGCAATTGATACCCAATCCTGATATACTCCTTCCAGACTCCAATCACAAATAAGTGTTGTTTTGGACATCAACATGGTCCCAAAAACACATCTTTGACTACTACATTTTGTTGTAATATGTTTGTAGAATATAGCAAACTTATACTATTATGAAACTACTTTTCGAGACAAATCTACACGTATCATTTTCAAATATTCAAACTCAATACATAGAGTAATTTGTAGCCAAAGTTTGAAAATGTTGACTGCACGTAACCCAAAACGACGCTTTTTGTGACTGGAGGGAGTATGCCAACTAATGCAACTTCCTTATATTAAGAAGATAAGCATTCAAACAAGTAACAACTTGCTGCCCCCATCTATTGCTATTGAAGGTGCTGCTGTCTTGCTGTTTGGCCGCCCTTGCAGGTTGTGGCTCTTGGCGCTTACGGCTATGTGCACTGCTGATGCCCCTTGTTCACTATTAATGCTACACCAAGCCTATGGTCTCCACGTGTAACAACTAACAATTACCTAGTTGTAAATCTCTTGAATGGAGTTAACCAAGGATTACCTAAGAGATGGAGCCACAAAAGAATTTGCAGCACTTTGCAGAATACTGACGCCAATCAAACGAATAAAAGCAGCTTTATCCTGTTCCAAGACAAACTTCACAGTTGTCCCTGACAAAATAGGATATATCATATGAGAAATTCACTTGCAGCTCTTCTAACAATAGAAGATATTGAAGAGAAAAAAAAGGAGAACCGTTCAACGAAGCAATACGATCTGAGATCCATGTACGAGAGAAAACAAGTACAGCAACAGAAAGCAACTGCCCGCCTTGTTTATCAAGTAGTTTAGGAACCTGGAGAGCAAGCAAATGGGAATAGCATTAGAATTTCAGAGTGTATTAACATCAGAGATAAGGTTCCTTTAGATAGTTTCAGATGCTTGGCCAGATATATGTGTAGAACCATTTTTTCCTAATAAATCCTGAGTTTATATTGCATTAGTATACTCGAATATTATTCTAACAACTACAGATATTTTTGTTCATACAGAGGAGCAACCCGGTACCAACAAGTAAAGGTATCTGAATTCTCAAGCAATGGCTGAATATGGATTATAGAGGAACAGAAATCTAAAGAGGATTTGTGGGGCACAAAAGGGAACAGCATACTAGTATTTTGAGCATTGCAGCCACTCTGGGAGGCAGAGGTCTTGGGTAACATCGTAGATGTGGAATCCGAGATGTCCGTATTGTATGTTCTATTTCCACCTTGGGGGAAGTTGCTATAACCTCTGTGGAGTATGAATGTTCCTTGGACCTCAATGAAGCATTGCTCTGGTACGGAAAACAAATGATATAGCAACATGGGTACGATGAGCTGTAAAAAATGATGGAACAGAAATCCAGAAGACCATAATCATATACCTTTGCCCTGCTCATAAAAGCCCTTTGAACAGCGAATGCATCAGATTTACGTTCAGTTTCTGATGATGAAAAGTCAGACTCTTCAGTAGAAAAGGATGAGTCATCCCTACAAAATTAGAAGTGTTACTGAATTTCTAGTGAATTAATTTTGGAAGAACAAACATTCAACACATGGTTTGAGGGGTTTCAACCTTCTGTGCTGAACATGCCAACCTCCTTCACCATCCAAGGACAAAACAATATCATGAAATGCAACTAAAGCTGGGCGATGAGATATTGTTATGCAGGATGTGCCCATAGCTCGAACCTTTTTGCAAAAACGTTCCTCCATATCAGTTGTTACAGCACTAGTGCACTCATCAAGGATGGCAAACTTTGGCTTATGGTAGAATAACCTAGCCATTCCCAATCTTTGTTGCTCACCAAGGGACAGCTCGTCACCCCAGTTAACTTCCTTATCAAGAGGATAGCGTTCGAGCAAGTATTCCAGATCAACCTGTGAAAGGAGCATGGTTAGTCAAGGACGTTCATGTAAGTTATAGCTCAAGAAGCCATGATATCAATGTAAATATCAACACAAATAGTATTACATTCTTTAGAAGGTCCACCATGCCATAATAGCTAAGTGGTTCGATCTCCTGATCTGCTGTAAGAGGATAGATTAGCTGTTCACGAAGCGTTCCAACAGCTGTGTATGGTCTTTGTGGGACGTAAAAGATCTCCTTATTCAGATCTGAACCAACACCAGGTTTAACAATGTGGCCAGATACCAGTGGCCACAGACCCCCAAGGACCCGGAAAAGGGAGCTTTTTCCGCTACCATTGGGACCTGGAATAAGAGTAAACTGTATAAGCATAATGGAACTTAAGCTTTTCATAACTGGGAGTCTGAGATCACAATGAGACATACAAAATAAGAATATAAGATATCCAAGAACATATGCAGAAAATTTCAAAACAATCCTACATAAGAAATTGCGCATTGAGACGAGCCTTCATAAGGCAATATACTCATAATCATCCCCTGTAATGATCATATCATCAACATGCAAGAGAAGAGTCCTACCATGAGACAAAGTGGGGACAAAAAGCGTAGGATCACGAGCACTAGCAGAAAAACTAGCAACAATCATCACAGAAAGAAAGTGCTCAAACCAGGCATGAGGAGCTTGCTTAAGGTTATAAAAAGAGCGGCGGAGATGACAAAGCATGCCCTCGGTAATAGTATACCTTGGTGGTTGGTGCATGTATACCTCCTCTCGCAGCTCACCATTAAAAAAGGTATTCTTGACATCAAGCTAAAAGATAGACCACTAACGCACAGAGGCCACAACAAGAAGAGTGTGAACTGCGATCATGTGTGCCACAGGTGCAAAAGTCTCATCGTAGTCACGATCATGCTCCTGCTGAAAACCATAGGCGACTGTCACGCCCGTTTCTTCCTCCCTCTGTCATGTGGGTCCTACTGGTCATCTCTCTCCTCTCCCCGATTCTCCTCCTTCCTTTGCTGTGAGCTGCATCACCCACCCTTTTGATTTCCGTTGATCCCACGCACATGCAAGCCGTTTCAATGCCGATTGAAGACGCCCATGGAATCTCCTAGCCTCTAACTGCAACATTGCATCAAATTGGCGAAGGAAATCGACGGAAGAAAAGGAAACCGAGCCACATTTCTCGCCGCCGCATTAAGACCCTGCCAGTCGATTCAATTCGCCCTCCTCCCGCTATAAAACCCGAATCAAACCTTCGGCCAAGCTTCTTTGCACTCACCGCGTCCAAGCCCTCAAAGCTCATCGAGTTTTCTCCACCTGTGAGCTCCTGCGTCGTCACCGAAGCTTCACCGCATCCCGCCGTCATCGTCGGGCCTCTCCAAGCCTCCCCGCATCTCGTCCTCCACGACCGTTCGCTATCGAGTTCCAGCCACCACACTGAGCTTCCATCGTCGCCGAACGTCCGCCGTGGAAGCTCGCCGTCACCGAGCCTCTCCGGTCTTCCCCGATGTGCTGCTACCCGTCAAACGAGTTCGCCGTCGCCTTCCGGTCACGCTTCGCCGTTCTCTGTCGACTCCCGAGCATCGTAGTGCCATCGTTGCCCTTCTCCGGCCATCCTCCGCCGTCCCGAGCCACAACCGACGCCTTCCTGAGTCGGAGCCGAGGTAGTCCCACCCTCCCACCATTCGATCTTAGATTTGCGGCATAGATTAGATGGTGGTTACCTCGAAAACACCGACGCGGCAGAAAACTGCTGCACCCGCACCGCGTGTCGTGTCCGATACGTACACGACGCCGATATGGCATCGATACGTATCGCCGAAGTATCGAGTATTTTCAGAATTAAAATAATTTTTTGGAATTTCGGACACCTCGCCGACACGTGCGGGATGCAGTGTCGACTCGGCTTGGCCTAACTCACGGGTCCTCCCAACCCTAGAGTCACTGCCAGACCGCATCAGACACACGCTCCTCATGCAGCCGTATCCGCCCGCCTCAACGAAAGCCCCCGCTCCTCGCCTCGCCGCACCACATGACACCTCCCCTCCAAGCACCGACGGCGGAGCAGAGACGCCGCCGGTACCTGCGAGGGTGGGCGGGTGGAGGAGAGGAGTACCTCGGTGCAGAAACAGTCGAGGAGGGTGAGGCGGCGGCGGGAGCTCGCGGGCAACCCCGCGAAGGGGTTCTCGGTTGACGGCGACGGCGCGCGGCGGTTGCGCACGCACCTGTGGCACGCCAAGAGGTTCTCCATGGAGAGGCGGTGCGGCTTCGTCCTGCCCGTCGGTGCCCAGGGGAGGTGAGCAAAAGTGCTAATTGGGAGGTTGCCGTGCGCTACAACTACAAGCTGAAAAATAGTTTTTTTTAGTTGTTTGCTGGCTAAATTTGTAGTGCCATTCATGCAGAAAAGAAATGCTTATGATTACAATACGCCTTGGTTTTCAATTTGGATCTTTGCGTGAGTTTCTACTTTCTATTCTGAAATAGTATTGCCTTATAGCAAAAATCCCAGACTGCTAGCTCATCTGTAGTTATAATTGACAAATGCAAAGATTGTGTTGCTATTCTAGTGTTTCATGGAGAAAAATTGGCTTCACTCCTTAGTTGTTTACACATAGGCTAATTAGTTTGTGTTGTTTACACATCTGCTAGCTCATTAGGATTGATCATAGAACAAGCTAGACTAACTGGAAATCCTTGCTAATTAGTTTCATCATTCTGTGGACTATAATGTGATACTGGAGGTTGGTGGTGTAACTGAAGTTTCTACGCATTAGGATTGATCATAGATGCGAATTCAAATGAGTAACACACTTAAAATTCATCGTAGAGAGGGAGGGGTTCAAGGAGTATCCTCAAGCGGCTGAAGAATGCTACCGTTGTCCATGATGCGAGCTACCTGGTTCCAATTCAGCTAGATGGTCCACAGCCCACAGGTAGAAGTTTCTTTCCTTTTTCCTTTGTTGTCTTGTGTTTTTTTTTCCATCCCCTGTTAGTATTTATTAGTGATTATCATCTTCTGATGATTCAACAATCTTACATGGGTGCTAGCAAACGTGCTGATATGATCAAGTGATGATGCTACTTGTTTGGCCAGGTGAATGCCATTGTCAACGCCAATTATTCAGTTATTCATCGAATGGATTGAAGTGATCATGCTACTTGCTGAAGCCTGAAGTTATTCACTGAAGTGATCGTGCTACTTGTTGATATGTAGAATTGAAGAGGCAAGGATGATCTTACAGCTATAAGTACATTTTTCAACTTTGCAACTTAAATTTTACATATATATATAAAATAATTATTAAAGTACATAGCCGCACCGCGGTATTGGTCATTTTGGGAGAATGCCGCACCGCGGTGTCCGATACGTGCCGTGTCCGATACGCGTGTCGGTATCGGTGTAATCTACTAGTTACCCCTACGCGGTAGTTGGCTATCAGCCGTTCGTTCTCAGATCGATGCGCGTGATTTAATTAGCCTTCGGCCTAGTCAGTGTGCCACGTGTGTGGCCACGCAGGCGTCTTTGTCCTATGTGGCGAGTCCGATCAGCACTTCCGAACCAAGTCAGCAGCACGATCAGTGATGACGTCAGCGATTGTGCAGTAAACTCGATTTTCCTTCAGAAAAATAATTCATGATAATTCGAATATTCCGAAATTAGGTTTTTCTTTATTAGAAAAATTCCAAAAAATAGAAAATTGTTTATATAAATGTTTTAATATGTTTTTAATAGGTTCTTAATTCTGTTTTATTTCTGGAAAAATAGTTTTAAGGTTAGAATAAATGTTTTTGTTTTGGAAAATAGTTTCAAAAATATATATTAATTTTGATAATGTTTAAAAATGTATTCTTTGATAAAATAAACGCTTTTAATTTGTTTTGATGCATATAAAAATTAGTTTTATTTCCAGAAAAATGCAAATAAATTTCATAAAATTGTTTTAATCAGTTTTATGCTATAAAATAATTCTAAAAAATTTAAATAAATGTTTTAGGCCTTTTAAAAATTAGGTTTAGTTCCAGAAAAATAGTTTTTAGTCGCTTAGAAATTCGTTTAGCCGTAGTTTTCACATCGTTGCTCCGATTTGGGCGGTTCTTGTGCCCAAATCTTCCTAAAATCGTGCTCTAGCTTGTTGTAGTGTTTGTTTTGTGTGTTTGCTTTGTTTAGTATTTGTTCTTAATGGCGCTTGTTTGCTCGCTTGTAGAGGAGTTTGTCCCGGAGGCGTTCGAGAACATCCAGGATCAAGACTTCGGGGATTCCGAGCAACTCAACGAAGAAGGCAAGTGTTCTTGAACATTTTGCACCTATTTTTTTGTAATTTTTTTTTACAAATTGCATGCTCGTCAAACATGATATCTCGTTGTCAGGGTTTACTAGTTTTTCATAACCTTCCTTGTAGCTGTAGTCTGGTTGTCATGTTCTGGGTAGAAAATGCTTAGTTGTGCTTACTCATGGGTAGCATAGGAAAAATGTTTTGGTTAATAATGATGAACTTTGATAAAAGTGTTTTAACTTGGAAAGTAGGGTCTGAGCAAGTTGGCATGTTGGTTGGCCTGTGGATATAATCCAGACAGAATTGTTGGCTTTCAGATAATTGGTTATTACCCTGTTGTTGGGTTGATGACGGTCTTACCCAGACCATATTAAGGACTGGTTTATGGAGCGACCACCTATGAAAACAGTACAACCACAAGCCTGGTATGGGACGGATCTAGCCAAGTAATTCGCTATCCTCTCAGCATTGTAAAGGTCATTTGGTGGTACAGGAATGGAAGGGTGTACTTCCTTCCTGAAACCGTAAGGCGCAAGAGGGGGCTTCTGGGGTGGAGGGTGTAGTCCACTTATGTACGGCGGTGAAATCTCAACGGGTCGACACGTGTTGAGAGAGGCGTTGGAAATGCTTTGTAATGAAATCTTGGCCGCACATCTCGGAAGTGTGTAAGTGTTTGATTGACACGGCAAGAAGGAGGACATGTCTTGTGGGTAAAGTATACGACCTCTGCAGAGTGAAACTGTTATATCAGTTGTGCTCACAGTCATGAGCTGCATGGACTCCTCACATGATTAGTCGGGTGGTTCTCGGATTGGCTTTGAGTTGGATCTGGTGGATCATAGTGGTGGAAAATATGATTCAAATTAGCTTTGTTTAGAGGTGGTTGGAACCTCGGTTGGGGGGCAAAGTGGTCGGAACCTTGGCTCAGGTCTTAAAGAATCATTCACATAGAAAATAGATTGCTTTTATAACTGTTTTATTACTAAAATGACATTTATGCAAACAAACCCTTGAGTTAAGCCTATCTTGACTTTTGGCCCACATGTCATATTTTTCCTACACTTGTTGAGTATTCCATATACTCACGCTTGCTCTCTCCCATAATCCTGTTGCTGCTCAGAAGGCGAAGACTACGAGAACTTCCCAGAATATGGAGCTGAGTTCTAGGCAGACGACTTTTCGGTCGATTGCCTGTGGAGTTGGGCGTCGTGTTAAGTTTATTTCCGCTACTTTGCAACCTTCTTTTAGACCCTTGGGTCATTGATGTAATAAAGTAACGTTGTAATAATAGATATTGTGTCTGCTACTCACTTATGACGTCACTACGTGTATGTTACTTGATCCTAGCATACATATAGTTTACATCGGTTTGATCTTAAAACCGGGTGTGACAGCGACAAGAGAACCATCAGAGCGGATCTTAACTTTATAGACCCACTTGCACATGATGGGATGAACACGTGGGGGAAGAAGGACAAGATCCCACGTGCCAGTGCACTCAAGAGCAGTCATCTCCTCTGCCATCGCATGTTGACATTCCTGATGAACAACATCATCACGGTAAGAAGACGGCTCGGCAAGAACAACATCAGCAAAACCAAAACGATTAGGAGGCCGAATCAACTGGTGATCACTAAGGGAATAGCGAGAAGATGACAGAGGAGCTGAATCTCCAGAAGGAGACAGCTCATCAGAAGGTGGCACGGCATGATGCGAGATACTATGGGAACAACGAGTGTAGTAGAAAGGAAAAGACGCAACAATGCCAGAGGGAGGATAATCTAGTGAGGTAGGGGGCAAGGGGGAGGGAGGCACCGAAGAAGGCACAACAGGAGAGGGCGCCACCAGTTGCCGGGGAAAAGAATCAGAAGTCATATGAAAAGATGTCTCTGAGTCAAGAATCCAAGATGAGATACCTAACTGTACAGAAGGTGATCTCTTAGTACCAAAAAAGGGAGTAGCAGTGCAAGCAGAACCTATCAGCGATGAGGTAGACGTAGCAACCAGGCGTTGAAGCAGTATCACAATGTCATGCTGAGTGTCAATTGAAGAGATAGTCAAGATAGAAGCACCAGTGTTGTCAAAGATGCTTCTTCTTCTAGTAGTAGTTCGCCTCAACATGACCCCCCCTTGCTGCAATAGGTGCAGCAACGGCGGCCACCACCACCAGGGGAAGCCGCAGAAAGCGAAGGAGTGGCACTAGCAAGCAGTGATATAGACGAAGATGGCAGTGTATATGAAGACGTAGGTGCAGCAGGTGGACGAGCAACTAACACTGAGGGAAATGGTAGCAGTCTAGAGCCACGCAGATGAGTCTCCTCCGAATGTATCTCAGTAAGGGCTTCAACAAGTGTAACATGAGGATGACGTGCAAGTAGCTGAGCACGGCACTGCTCAAACTCTGAAAGAAGACGAATCAGGAACTCGTAGAGGTGACGAAAATCCCTTTCAGCATGCAGGTCAAATTAACATTTATAGGAGTGGCAACCAGCAATGCAAAGAGAGTCCAGCTGACACCATATTGTTGGCATCTGAGCGTATAACACGTCAACAGTTGCATCACCCTGCTGAAGAGACTGCTCTTGGCGAACAAAAGACAGGTAGAGAGCATCATCAGAAGGCTCATAGTTTTGACGAAGATGAGTCCACATCTAGAAGACAGTAAAAAACTCAACAATCTTAGAGAACTGAATAGACGCTGCGCGAGCATCATCCATCCACTATGCATAATCAGACAATTGATCTCGATATAGCTCCAGGGCATCCTGGTATGTGGAGACAACATTATTATAGGCAGCGGTGACGGCTTCAGTAGCTGCTTTGTCGGCGGAAGGCTTCACAGGCTCCGTTGAAAGAACAAGGGAAGGCGAACAAGGAATGTCGCGAGAGAGAACACCGCAAAGACGAAGCGCACGCATGTGAATATGCTGCGTAAAATCACGGTAGTTGACACCATAAAAAATCACCGAGCGGCGAGGAATTAAAACAGTGCTCGATGAAGAAGACATGGTACCTGTTTTTTTTTTTTCTCAGAGTCACAAGTCGGTTACAGCGTGGCGCGGCCGGGGGAGGGCGGCGGCACAGGCGGAGCCAATGTCGGAGGCGGGCTGAACCGACCGAAGGAGCAACGACAAAGGCGGATCCGGCCAGGGGGATAAGAATCCGATGGTGGTGAGGGCGGATCCGACGGCGACAGAGGAGGTGGAGACGGATCCGACAGCGGTGGAGGCGGATCCAGCTGATGGCGTTGGAGGCAGAACCGATTGATGTGGGAGGAAGTGGATCCGACCGGTGTAGGAGGAGAGAGAAAAACCAGTGGGGAGAGGCAGGCCGACGGGTAAGACGATTTGCTATGTACCAAAAGAAAAACTAGCTTTGATACCATGTTAGGAATAACAATTTGTATTCTATGGAGATCATAGGCCAATATATATACATCTACAGGTGGGCAATATGCAGGAAACCCCTTATAACACGGAGATATTACACAGACTAATTATATATCTCTAACAAAAACAAGAAGATTACCGGTGATCAAAAGATTAGAACCCGTTTCTACCCGAAGTGTTAAATCATCTACCAAGACATTCCCAGCAGGTGTGACTACCTGCAATCAATCAATATCAGAAACTTGGAAATATATAACAAATAAAAATGAATATGATACTCCAACCAGCATGATATTACCTTAACACCAGAAAATTCTATATGGTTTGCTTCACTGATATAATTTCCAAGAGACGAATTGTGATTCAGCGATCTATCACGAACCCTAGACAGCTCACGTGAAACATCCAGTAACTCACGAATCCGGTCTGCATAGCCACTGTGAAATTACATTGAAAATCCAAAGGCATCACAATCATGATGATACAAAGTTCAAAAGTCAAAGGCTGCAAATGAGCAGAAAATGCACCAGGAAAGGGGCACAGGCCCCACCAAAGTTTTCCCAAAAGAATTCAAAATTATTGTGTGTGTTGCATGTAAGCCCACATTCTATAGCTGTAATAAAGTACGGAACCCATTCAAAATATCATAAATGTGCACTAGAAACTAGTGCAAAATTTTAATGGCCCTGTCAGTTCTTGTATACAAAATGATCCTAACAACAGTAAGCAACAGGTCAAATCAAACAGAAAGTAATTTCATAAGTTGCACAATTTTGAAAAGAACTCTGAAATTTAAAATTTTCAAAAACACGGGTTGGCAATAACATCAGGAGAGGAAGTTGACAATTTCCAGTTATATTCCAGCAAAGCACTACAACAAAACCACATATTACGTCTTCAGATTGGAATGATACTAAACCATTAAACAACAAAAACAAAAATGAGATTCTTCCTTCTTCCTGAAAATAGGCATATCATAGCTCTAAAATGGTATCATTAAACAAAGCTATTGTCAGTCTGCAATTGTGAGAAACAATAGAATAAGAAGTGTCAGGTTGTCAAGTACAAGTACACAAAACAAAATCAGACTTTAATTGGATGGCATGTACCACTGTCCACTAACTTTTTCAAGCAAAGTGTCACCTACCATGACAGAACGGAAACGAATCGGATTGGGTAATGCTAACAATTTGCAAAATTGATGGAAGCTGTACCTCAGAATATTTAAACGTCTTGAGCTGATGGAAAGGATCCCAAGGGATTGAAACAGTGATATGATCACACTTGTGTGATATCGAAGATTGCTCAGCATTTCAGCCCTTCCTAAGGTAGATGAATCAGGTCTAAGGTTGCCGGAGAAGAAAGGTTCAATAATAAGGACAACTGCTACAGTGGCACCAAAATACTTCAGAAAGAAATCTTGAATCATGCCAAACCACCAGTTTTCATGACGCACAAGATTCAGGTGCCCAACAAGAGCCTCAAACCGCTGCATAATATGAGATGCTTCTCTGTTCTCGCCACCATAAAATGCCACACTCTCAGCATGCGTTCTTAATCGTGAATGGAGCTGGCGATAGTCTCCTTCTAGTTGCTGTTCTGTGGATTTCAGCTTTCCAAAAGCAGGAGAGAATTTTCTAATTGCTCCACCAGCGACTAGTACATACGCCTGAATGCATTTACGTATTAATAATATCTACTAGTGGGGGGAAGAAACTGGCGGTCGTGATACGTTACAAAAACACTAAGGAAACAAATTTGAGAGGGTATTATTGCATCCTAAACTAGTAAATGAAGCATCACTATCAAAATTTTGTATTAAAAATTTACCATAATCCAGAATACGTATTTTGGACTAGCATAAGAACAAAGGCGCCAGGTATATATTAATCCTTCTGCAACTGCAGCCAGATCATCCTGTACAAGTTCACTTAGTTCAGAAGAGAACTTGGGGATATCACTAGCAATCCTTTGCTCTGGATTTGAAATTCGATGATCCACATGTGAGATCTTGTAGTAAACCATATTCTGGACATACAGCAAACAAGAGCATGTGGATATCTTGTTAAGATTGTATTTGAAAAGGCAAAGCATTAAATTAATGGCAAAAACAGCCGCTAGCCTGTGCACTAAAAGTATATGCACCAGCTAAGTCAACTGCATTTTCATAATAATACATGGAGAAAAAAGAAAAGGAAATCAACTACTAAGACCAACATCAAATATAAAATCTTCACAACTTTGCAGGAAAACGTAAATAATGCCATACCCAACAGACTGACATAATTTAAATAAAAATCAGGACACTAGAAAAGGAAAGGGAGAATTCTCAGCCTCCCAAACAGCATGCTGAAGCGAGCTAGAAGAAACAGTAAGCACATTTGGTCATGAACCAACCTGTTGGGCTGTGTATTAGTTGTAGTGTAAAAAGGTCTAGGCCCAAGAGGCCCATGCATATGTCTTGATATATGTATGTACTCAGCCTAGAGAGAGTGATTCCAGATTTTCCCCCAAAATCGTCCTAGCTTCTATACGACCTAATACTATAATTGCCTATCACGGAAATGAAATTCATCTTATTAAACTGTAGGAGATTAGCACACATGATGAAACATAGTCCCCCATCCTCTATATTTTAGGGAATTTATTTTTTCCTATTATATAGACAGCTACAGTATTTTGTAATGTGCAATCTTTGCTGCACCAGTCACTAGTGTTTATGTATTTGGTCATTGATATATAGAAACTTAGAAAATTAATCTTTCTTGGAATTCAAACTTTATAATACTCTTCACAACATGGGGGGGGGGGGACCTATGCAAGTGAGAAATGTGTGCATTAGGAAGGAACCAAAAATGGAACCATTGTAGAGGCAAATTGATCAACAGATGTACCTCAAAGTAATTGGCATGGACGAGATCTGTCAAAATTTTCTTGAAGCGCAAACTTAAAGACCCTGTTAAGTATTTTGAGGTCTGATATACTGTGGATTGGAGGAAGCACAATATAAGATTTTCTATAATCAAGCGTGTAAATGTTGGGACGCGCCGAAGAAATGCTGCTTTAAACAAAAAGCCTTGAACTTCTGCTAATCTATGCCCCACAGCAGTACGCAGCACCTGCAAAAAACATGTGATGCTGAGAATAATGTTTGTAGATCATTAGTAAAGCTTCGAATACCGTCTAAACTCCAGAAGGTAGTATCACATCCCATAAACGATGGTAAAAACAAAAGTTAGTTCCCAGTGATGGCAATTTCGTCTTACATAAATTATTTTAGACATTTCAACATTCACAGACGGAACAAATGAAAACTGCATTAGCTTTAATTGTTCCTTTACGTTAAAAAAAAGTGATCTATTTTAGCTTGCTTCATCCACTTGAAATGTCTCTGTCAAGAAACTAGGATGAATAGTACAGATTAAATGACTTATGCTTCCTTTATATGCTAGGAGTGGCAGCAAAGGGATATTCACTTGCAGAACAGCCTCAAAATAGAAAGAATTGAAACAAGTACACAACTTACAGAAAATGGAAGAACTTACCGCTGTTAGTATCAAGCCGAGAAGGTAGCGTGTGCCATTCGGGCCAATCTTTTTCAGCAGGATAGCAGCTAGGAAATGCAAAGATTTGAGCCCATTTTTTGTCTGCTTTGTTCCAACCAATCTACCATCGACACCATTTTGACTCAACCCCTCCCCATTCCTGGCCAATGCACTGGCGTCGCTGCCATAATTCGGTTCGGAACGCCTTCTCCGTTGGCTCTGGCTTGACCGGGCATACGCCAAAGCCCCACCGGCAAGCAGCGCACCGGAAACAACTGCAAGAGTCCTCCTGATTCCAAGCAATAGATTGTGAGAAAACAAAAACTGCATTTGACAATGGAATTGGGAGGAATAGATGGGGGAAAGCAAACTTTGCGGTCAACCAAACCAGACCTCCTTGAAGCCAGAAGCCCCCGTCCATGCTCCGTCAACTGCAGCAGCTGCAGAGACGGCATGTCGCCGCCGCAAGATGGCCTCCCCGAGATCTTACGTACGACAACAGGTAGACGAGCGCGGAATCAAGGCGTCCCTCCCGTCGCCGCGAAGCATCGCTGCATCCGAATCGGACATAGAAAAAAGAAAGAATTTTTTAGGCCAAGTAGGCAGGAGGAGAGGCGGAATGGGCGAATTCGGGGGCGGAATATGGTGAATCCTGCACCGGTGAAACCAGCGGCGGAAAGGGAGAGCAGCCGGTGGGTTCGATGGTTACCTCGATGTCGGCGGAGGGGGGCCGATCGGGGAGATCGCCCGCCGGCGACGAGGGAGGGAGAGCAGCAGTAGATGCCGCGAAGCAGAGAAGCGGAGGGAGAGTAAATAGTGCACGGAACGGTTGATGAAACTAAAGAGAGAGAAAGGGACACTGGGAGTCTAGGACTAGGATTGCAGAGAGAGACAGAAACAGACTGACAACCCGAAAGACAGACAAACCCAAACCTTCTCGGAAGTCGGAACAAACTATCGTCAGCAATTTGTACAAGCGTCCCAACATTTTCTGTATTCTTTTTTTACTACTTTCCTTTTGTCATGTGTGAGTGTCTATGAAATTTTGCAAGAAACTGTTCGATTGAGTTGAATATGAGAAAAATCCCTCATTCAGCTCCCATTTTGCGTGCCAGGGTTATGCAAGAAATTAAACCATCCATGAAAATGCATCAATATGAACAATTTTTTTTTCTTTGCCATCGAAAGGAATAAAATGATCATTTTCTTAAACATGCATAATTATAAGGGAAAATTACAAAAACCCACAAGTCAGATTTTTCATAAACCCATTTGCAAATCATTTTATTAGATCTCACACCAAGTCATATGTTTCCAAATTCCCCCATGTCTGTAGCTACCATCTACATGATACTTGCATGGATCTCCTATATCCCCTTTGTCCATTGTGGCTCATGGTGGGGCCGGTGACTACGTAAGAGATCTATGCATGCACCACGTAGACGATCAACGATCAACGCAATAAGGAAGAATTTGAACATAAAACAACTTGCAAGTGTCACAACATAACAAAATAACTTGTAGAGGAAAATCAGAAGGAGATTACCATAAATATAGGAGGAAACATAAACTTTATTACTTCCAAATGATAGCTCTATTTTTAACAGATTATAAAGTATTTTTCATACAAAACTCTCACATAATACATAAGCTAAACTCTCATATTTTCTCCTCTAAAACCCTAACACAAAGCTCTCAAATGAATTACTCAAAAGAGCACAACCAAGCCTCCCTTTTATTTATAGTCTAGATTTTTTTGACCCCTAAATTTCCTAGATTACTTCTAAAATGCATTTCTCTTACAATACACTTCTACCTAACATCGAGGGTATTTTTGTCTATTTTTTTCTCGTCCATTAGACAACCATAATACCTTCATGACTTAATTTCGTCTCGACGCAAGCTTCACGATGATGTCACATGTACTTCACAAATTCCCACGATTTTAAAATCAAACCGCGAAACCGTCTTACACGCTTCTCAAAGCATGACTCGTCGTCACTTTCTTACACTTTAAGTAAGCAACACGATGTTAACATGTGTATTCTGTTTTGATATCTTAACCGCCGGCAAGTCTCTCCCGTTCTCAATCCCTCGGACCGTCTTGTCACTTGTACCGGCATCCCTTTCGCTTGACTTTGACAACACGCTGTCTCCATTCGCTTTCTCACATTTTGCTTAATATTCACGTGTATAACTAGAATCGCTCTTGATTCCGTCCGGCCTTCTTGATCATCCGGCATCAAGTACCCCGCTTAGTCCTGATTATCCCGCCGTCAACCGCCAAGTTGCTTCCATCAATCTTTTTTTTCTTTTATCAATGGGTTTAACCTGCACATCATAAGATAAACAACCACGTTTCTCCAATTCCATCTCTAATTAGTCATAATCATGTATTGTAATACATAGACATGCTCATAAAAATCAAACTCAACTCCAACACAAATATTGTCAATGACCCATCATAAATAAATCAAGATATATTTTCACTTATTTTCTTAATGGTCTATTGTATAGACCTCAGGAAAAGTGAAATGATGATAATAGAGGAGGAACTAGATAGATAAATACGGGCCATCATCGATCTTAATTATGAGATAAGGTGCTTATAGGATCGATCTTAATATGTTCTAAAACATCAAAAAAAAAATGAGAGTACAAGATGCTAAACGAGAACTTGGGGAGGGCCGCAACGCAAGCGTGCCATGTTAGTTGGTTGGTTGTAATCTTTTTTATGGACCTCCCTTTCTTGTGCTTGGAAGCATTATTCAATGCGCTGCTGCTTCTGCGTCGTTAAGTTGAGGAGTTTGCACGCCATGCAAACCTACCCAACTCAACTGAATACAATACAATACAGCACAGTACAGTAGCATGCTTTGCCTGATTGCATTTGCAGAGCGTGTGGGGCACTCTTGAGAAGTTTTCTTCAGTTCAGTTCACCGCTCCAAAATTATAGACAAACAAGCAAGCAAAGTTGTTGTGCTTTCTAGAAGGGCTGGGCCGGGTTAGTTTGTGAATGATCAAATACTTCAATTGTGATAAAAATTAGCTTGGCATTCCTGTTGTCTAATCTTATCACGTGCTCAACCGGCCGCCGGACAAACAACAAATGTGACTTGCAAATGCTAAAGTATGCAAGATCAGCTGATAATCGTGAGTTGCCTAATTGATAGGCTGCATAACACGGTTACAAATATCATCGGTAACGGCTCATTTATCACGGTTACCGGATGATCTGGTCCGTACCGTTTTTATAAACTGAGCGGTTACCGACCACACTTAAATTTAAAATTCAAAAATTTAACAAAATTCAACCGGTTTCTACCAAATTACAACCGAGAACCGATAACCGTTTACAAAATGGTAACTAAAACCCTGCTGTAGAATTATATATGCAAGAATATGTTGCATGGTTATATAAACATGCTAGGTAACATCGATTAAATGGATGATTTAGGAATAATTAATATATCAAACAATTAATGAAAAGTAGGCCTCTTGATGGATTAAGAATAATAATCATGTTTTGTCAAACAGAGCGATTATTACTGCAGAATACCTTATTATTGTCGGTCCAAAATAGCCATCAACGGTAGATTTGAACCGACATTGATTACTCGTACAAATGCATCCATTTTTCTAATGTTTAAGTCACGATAAACACTTAATACATTAATTCAAACTACATGTATTTCTAGAATTACATCAAAAACCATTACATGAATAGTTGATATCTAAAATTTTAACTTCAAATATTATATCAAAATGATTCAGTGCACAAATGAGCGTACTAGTTGTTACTTCAAATGAAAGTTTCGTTGAACTCCCCGTAAATAATTAAACTATTACTATCACACAGAAACTTAATGTGTGGCTAGTATTTTTCTTCTCGGACCTTCCTGCATTGAGGATCAAGTAATATGTACCCTCACTGCTGGGCAAGAAGACATAACATTGAAGTCAAACTATGATCCATCCGCATCTGAGTATTTCAGTAAAAATTCTACAGACAAAGAGCAACAATACAGAGGAAAATTTTAATATTATTGAAATAATCCTAGCTACAAACTACAGGTTCATGTCACCAACCATTTCAGCTATATGTAACCACGAGAGCCTAGGAGTCATTGCAAGCACATCCTCATTCTATTCAAGCGTTTTAAATTTGAAATAGATGTAGTTCGAAAACATATATACAAGTTACAGGTTAACCGATTGTAGAAGCGCATGTACACCAGATCTTTCAGCCATAAGTCTTTGATCTATTTCGGAGCTTGATGCTGTTAAAGTGATATATCATCCTTTAGGAAAAGCAATGCTAAAAGAGATAGTGATCTTCATTTTATTGTTGTCAACCAATGTGATCGTCATCACAGGTGGTGTGCCACCAAGGTCCGTAATAATATCATATAGCCATTGTAGATAAGGAAGTATCTACATCAATCGACATGTTAACTTTTGAATTTGTTAACTGAAACTGCAATATTAACTGACCTTCTTATAATTCATAGCAAAGATATTTTCATCTCTGAGCATGCAGATGTACCTAAGATAAGTCATAGTTACGTCTACATGCCTAGAGAAAAAAACAGCAATACCATATCAATCGGTACATGTGGATAATCTAGCAATTATGTCAAATCATCAATTACAGAATAAGAAAGTAACAAACTAGTTATTTAATGGGAAGTGATGGTAACATCTAAAACACTGATATAGCGATACACATCTAATATCATGATATACACATCTAATAATAAGCCAACATATTATGAACTAAAATACATATCTAATTTCAGGACCTAAATTAGCTAACTAAAATTACTAACTACAATTTGCTAACTATAATTTTGCTAACTACAATTTGCTAACTTGAATTTGAGAACTAACCCAAATGTTTCGTGGCTCTTTCGGGTAGGAAGGGGATACGCCGTTGAGCATCTTGAGGCCAGGAGTATGAGGGTGGTCACCTGGACCCAGGCGGCCACATAGGATGGAGCGGCCGCATCCACGCTGCCTAGATCTACGCCCTCCACCTCCACTGCCACTGTTGCTCGCTATGGGGACGTTGAGGAGGCAACGGTGGGCTAGCGTGCGACGAGGACGAGAAGGCGACAGTGGGCCGACACATGATGAGGACGAGGAGGCGGCAGCGGGCCAACGCACGACAAGGACGAGCAGGCGGCGGTCAGCGCACGACGAGGAGGAGGAGGCGGCGGGCCGACGCACGATAAGGACGAGGACGAGAAGGCAACAAGCCAACGCACGACGAGGAGGCTGCGGACGGAGAGGAGGTGGCAATCAGGGAGGAGGAGCGGCGCCAGGCTAAATGGAGCAAATGAGGAGAGCGGCTAAGTGCTAGATATAAATATAACACATGCATCAGTGCGGTTCTAGTTCCAACCGGCACTGGTAATGACTATCAGTGCTGGTTCTTAAACTCTCGCGTGCGAGCAATAATTGAAGCGCCAAGAACCAGCACTGATAGGTAATCGTGGTTCGCACGCGAGAGTTTAAGAACCGGCACTGATATATCAACAGTATCGGTTATGCTCGTACTAACACTGATGAGACGCTATTTATAACATGTTCTATAGTAGTGGACCTATCTATGCCTTAAACAACACAACACCAACCGAAAAATAATGCCTCACAGCTGCAAGTGCCTATCGTATGATCGACTGCATACCAACGCTACCCGAGTAGTATGGTTAGCCTATCAGTGTCGGTTCTTGACGCCTCAATCGTGGTTCGCACGCGAGAGTTTAAGAACCGACACTGATATATCAACAGTATCAATTATGCTCGAACTGATACTGATGAGACACTATTTATAACATGTTCTATAGTAGTGGACCTATCTATGCCTTAAACAACACAACACCAACTGAAAAATAATGCCTCACAACTGCAAGTGCCTATCGTATGATCGACTGCATGCCAACGCTACCCGAGTAGCATGGTTAGCCTATCAATGTCGATTCTTGGCGCCTTAATCGTGGTTTGCACTCGGGAGTTTATAAACCGACACTGATACATCAACAGTTTTAGTTATGCTCGAACCAACACTGATGAGACGCTATTTATAACTTGTTCTTTAGTAGTGGACCTATTTGTGCCTTAAACAATACAATACCAACCGAAAATAATGCCTCACAGCTGCAAGTGCCTATCGTATGATCGACCGCATGCCAACCCTACTTGAGTAGTATGGTTAGCTTCCAACCATCAGCTAGCATTGAGCACTAGTACATACCTAGCGTGCTTGTAGATGAACAGCATCAGTTCGATCAGTCGATCTCTTCACCTAAGAAATTAAAATATGTTAGTCCATCGATCTCATGTGGTTGGTCGATGTGCCTCTAGCTAGGTGTATATATATAGGTGCTACACATCTGAAGAATACATGTCATTGTTGAGATAAATTAGGGACATACGATATAGGGCAATCAATCTGTCTATCCGACAGGCCAACTTTTGTCATGTATATATGTTCCCGGCCAGCCGGCCATCCTCGTAGAGCTAGGGCCGAGGATTTTAGTTTGTGAGGACAGGGGCCTAACAGCCTTATGCATGATAATTCAAATTTGGGCGAGTGATGTTTAGTTCATCTCATGTGTTTATCATAATAATATTATTCGCGGATACATAAAATGGTATAGTAATGGTAATTAAGATGAGTTAGATACTATACGATAAGAAAAAATTATCCATATGTGTGGTGTAACGTTCTGGACGGCGTCGAGGTCACTGACGAGCTCACGAATCGAATGGGAACGAGGAGAACCGGGGAAGAGACGGGAAGATACAAGAGGAGGAAAAAGATGACGCTCAAAGGGTCTGATGTCATCGCTTATCTATCTCCAGCTCATGGCTGGGGTTCAAATACAACCAGGTCCAAATCGACACGGCCCGGCCCACACCGAACACAAAACAGTCTGCAATAGCCCTGGTAATGGACCCTGGTAGAAAAAGTATTTTATGGTATTTTGATTTTAGGGAAATTCTAGTAAATATTGAAAGAAATATTAGTTGTACTGATAAATCAGCTTAAATAATCTAAAATACATAGAAAAATATCTAGAGCTAAAAAAATATGAAACCAATTTTGTTGGGTTTATATTACTGTCGTCTACATGTTAAAGTTATGTGTATGTATGAAAGTTCTACTGGTTTTAGTATAATTAAATAAATATGTTAAATATTGATAAAGTCATTAGTAAATTTTGGGATGTCCAAAATTGATTAACCTAGTTTTGTTAGTCTTTTCCTATCATGCTCAGGACAATAAAAATGCACGATAGGTACAGCATAGCGCGTCTTAAATCCTATGACAATGAATCTATGTGCTATACTGCTGTTCAATTATCTATGTATATAACTTTTTTTTTCTATACCTCTATTTATACTGTACTAGTATAAACGGGCGTAGCGTAGTAAGACAATCTGCCTCGTCCCTTATAATCGGCTGTGGGCCAAGCACGGCTGCTCTCCCTGTTGCTCTCTGCAGCTCGCCTCCGCCTCCGCCTCCGCCGCCGCTCGGCTCCATCGCGATCCACCCATCTCTTCCCTTCCATTCCACCTCTCGCGTCGCCGTCCTCCCCCTCCTCTGCTGGTACTTGACTGGACTTCCGAGGAGCGGAGATCCATCCCTGCGGAACTTGGATTGATTTCTTGTTTCCTTGGTAAGAAACCCTATCCTTCTTGCTTGCTCCCTGCGATTGATTGCTCCTATCTTTCCCTTCGCTCTGAGGTTAGGTTAGGGGAGGTGAGGTAGCGCTCAAATTCCAAATCTTTCTTCCTTCCCCTCCAATCCATCCAGTTCGCTGCTCCCCTGATGTACTCGCTCGTATCAAAGGGGAATCTTTTGGTTCATAGGTGACTCGATAGATGAAGGCTGGTGGTAGTAGTTAACAGCAGGGTGTGTGTATGCTCGTGCAGGCGACGCCCATGGCCACCTTCGAGCTGTACCGGAGGTCCACCATCGGCATGTGCCTCACCGAGACGCTCGACGAGATGGTCTCTAGCGGCACCCTCAGCCCGGAGCTCGCTATTCAGGTCCTTGTCCAGTTTGACAAGGTGCAAGGCCCATCTCACTGCTTTTCCTTTCGTGTAAATTCCTATGGGAAATCTTGTGTTTGACTCTGTTTGTTTGTTTGTGATGCTCATCAGTCTATGACGGATGCGTTGGAAAACCAAGTGAAGAGCAAAGTTAATGTTAAGGTATGTTCATGCAGTAGTGGTTCAAAGTAGATTGTCCATTGTACACATCTTCCTTTAGGTTGGGAGAGAATAACGAGATGACATCCCCTGTTTATTTCAAAATGGGTCATAGTAGAACACACGGCTCATGGCGCTTCATGCCGCCTAAGCAAGCAGACCGGTGCAGCGATTCCCGCATGCTATTTTTCTACATTCCAGACTCAGGTCACCATTAGCATGGTATTTATTCTGTAAATAGGCCAAATTGGATTTAACAGTAGTTTACATTTGTTGGTTCATTATGCTTCACAATTATTATGCAGTTATCAAGTATTTTGTCCGCCTATATAGTTACATCCTTTTGAGGCATGGTTAATATGTTTAATTTCTAGGCAATTAATACCTAACCTGTACTGTGTCTTGAATCTGCACTGCAATTAGTCAAATAGATTTTTTACCCACATATTGGTAAAGAAAATTTAAACCTTTTGTTCTCCACATACTAATTACTACTCGATATTCACTATTGGTAATCAAAATTCTATTTGACAATTTGCCTTGCATGAAATGTTACGAGTACTTAAGAGTATTGCACAAATT
Organism: Phragmites australis; assembly: GCF_958298935.1. Classification (NCBI taxonomy): domain Eukaryota; kingdom Viridiplantae; phylum Streptophyta; class Magnoliopsida; order Poales; family Poaceae; genus Phragmites; species Phragmites australis. The sequence continues at coordinate 326,099 of NC_084931.1, read as the reverse complement.
GTGGAACACTGGAGTTCATGGAAAAGAGTAGCAAAAACTAACAAGGTGTCAATATGGTGTATGGGCATAGATACACGACAGCTTTTGAGGCTTAGGCTTATCTCACACGTACTTTTTGGAGCACAGTTTCAGTTCTCTTTATTTGCTTCACATCAAGTGCTGCGGGACCTGCTTAATAGCCAAATCAGTAACATGAATTTTGTAAGAAACCTTGTGTGGGGAAAATGAATGGTAGAATGTGGTATGTCAACATTTTGTTGTGGCCAGATTAATCTTCAACAAAATGAAGCTTTACGCTGACATTAGGGTCAAATGCCTTCGAATTTCATAGTCAGATAGCTGATTCTTCCGTGGCAGTGTAGTGGGAATTTGGATATCATTTTCCCATGCCCGAATTGTAGTTGAACCTGATAAAAAAAAAAGAGATTAGAACATGGATTAACAGAAGACTGTGTTTTACTTGTTATGAGTACCATGTTCATTTTCTATTTTGAGAAAGCTGTTCTTACTCCCGGACCCTTTTGCAAAAAAATAAATAAAAAATGAACTAGTTGTCTTACGTGCAACCATGTGAACAAATGCCATTCACGGCACAAAATAAAAAACATGGCAGATCGTAGCATGAAAGCCTCAGACTTGAACTACCTTACAAAGAAAGTGACGAAAGCTGCATGTGTATATTGAAAACACTGAACAGACTAGGCCGCATGCAGATGTACACATGAGCTGGGGACATCACAATGGCATGCCTGCACACGCAGATGGCATGTTGCTCGTGCCCAACCATGTGAACTCTTTTATACTTATGCCTGCAACTAGGTCGACATTACCTTTAGAGAAACCACTCAGAGCCCGCTGTTTATGCATTTTCAAAATGACAAGTGTACAGCTTCTGCAATAATCATGGAAATTTTTCTGTTTCCAATTGCTGCTTGACCAACTAACAGTTGAGGCATGTTCTATCTTTGAAGGCAAAATTTGGTTTCTCATAGTGGGTAATGTGTTTATCTTTTACATGCAAATGTTCACTGTAGCCTTTTTGTCGTATTTTGATACCTGTAAACATTTGATGATATATCTTATGTTGATGCTTAGCTACCGAGTAACATGCAGAGGATGCAAGGCATGTGATGATGCCTGCTGCATTTTATATTTTTATTTGAGTAGGTTTGAGATACTCCTTTTCTAATAACTTTAACTAAAATTTCACTTTTGGTTCTAATCATTAGTGGTGGAATGGGCATTGATGTATCTCAATTGTTTACTCAATGGGAATTTGAGAAATTGGCACTCCTCCAAAATGTTGCCATTCTTGAGCACAGTCGTCCAAGAACCTGTGTTTAACACACACACACACACACACACACACACACACACACACGTCATAAGTGGTTTGATACAGGAGAAGGTATCATGGTTCAGTGTTTCCCATCCTGTAATACTGCCCGTTGTCACTACAATACTGCATTCATCATCTGTACTTCAGAATTCGGCTTCTGCTCGTTGACATGTTTGTCATGCGTTTGTATTGCACTGATACCTTGTCCGGGTACCGATGTCCGTTCTTTTGTCTATACAGGGCCATCTGCACACCTACAGGTTCTGTGACAATGTCTGGACATTCATCTTGACAGACGCACAATTCAAGAACGAGGAGACCACAGAACAAGTGGGAAAGGTGAAGATTGTGGCCTGCGATTCCAAATTACTCAGCCAATAGGTTGCTGGTGCAAGCTCTTGGTGGGTTTGTCAGGCATTAGTAGTCCTCTTCCGCTACACCTGGCTCCCACGTAGCATTGCTGTTTTCTAATCAATGTGTATCTATACAATCTACTGTGATACCAGAATATCACAGCAGCTGCAAACTTGTCTGAGTTAGCGCTTATGTAACAATTTTGCGCTTTCTGTGTTGATAATATGGTATAACTAAATGACTAAAGGAAGAGTAGTAGAACTTTGTGCGGAATCACCACCTGAACCATTCCTTTTGGGAAGGCCCGTTTGAGATCACCTGACATTAAGCTTGCAAAAATTCCTGGGGAAGGGGGTTAGTTAAGGTTGCTGAAACATTCTTGGAAATTTCAGCATCGAACACGATGGGTAGAGGAAGAAACGAAAGAAACTCAAAGACTGCTGATAAGCAAGCTGTGCTTGTAGAAGGGTTGGCAATGAATCGGATCAAGTCTGGGTGGAGTAAAATCATACTTAACTCGAAATCCGCTAGCCTCAACTTGACCCACACTTGATATAGAAAACGGGCAAAAAAATTGGCAACTGAATTCCGTTGGGTGCTTATCGGGTTTCGAGTGCTCATTGGGTTGTACTAGATATCATGGCTGTAGCATCGGGGAGGCTTTGTCAGTTGCACGGGGCGGAGAGGGGGACACTGGGTAGCAGTGGCTACATAGGGAGGCGTCGACGGTGACGGCTACGTAGGGAGGCGACTGCATGGGGCTTCGGTGGTGGCTACGTGGGGAGGCGTCCACGGTGACGATAGTTGCGTAGGGAGGCACCGACAACGATGGCTACGTGGGGAGGCGTCGACGATGACAACTACGTAGAGAGCGCGGCTGCACGAGGCTCTGACAGTGGTTGCACGTGGCTACAGCAGCTACGTGGGAGGCGCTGTCGGTGACGGCTACACGGGGTGGAGATGGGGCATGTGCTGGTGGTGGTTGCGTGGGGAGGCGCCGATGCGTGATGGCGCGGGGTGCCAGCGGCAACAGCGTGTGGCGGCGATGTCGCATTTGACCAAGAGTCCAAACAGGGGGGAGATGGAGAGAGATGAGTGTTGGGCTGGTAGATGGGTTAGGTAGAAAGTGGAAATTGAATGACCCATATAAGTTTTCAAGGTACCTGACTTAATCCGTGGTGAATTCAAAAACCCGAGCCCAACTCAACCTATTTTAGATATCCGACTCATCAAATCCGTGGACAAAAATTTAAACTCGAATCCAAATCTATCGAACGCAAAACCCACGGGTCCAATTGCCAGCATTGCTCTTGCAGATATCGCAGCAGCTGCCTCCCTCGTTGTTTATATTCTACAGATAGAGTTCGATCCAGACTCCAAAAAAAAGATTGTTCGATCCAGAGATTTCTGATGCTGACAAAACCAACGCAGGAGCTCATATTATCTATACCATGCGCTCCTTTCTGCTGACGAGTTACTCCCAGCATGATTGGAAGAACTCGGTAGGAAAGCAAATTGGATCACGAGAATCGATGTTCGATTTCCTACAAATTTCATAAGAGAATCTACACCCAAATTAACTAGCCCCCAAAAGCATCTAGATTATCATTCGCAAGCACTTCTTTCAAGTCTTGAGTATGACATGATTGTCTGTCTTTTTAACCAGATACACTAACTAGGAGGTTTTCGTTCAATCAGCAAGGTCTGCAATCGTACGAATCAACAAGCAAGTTACTGTTGGACAAACCCTTGCAAATGAGATCCCTTCAGTCCTTCACTAAGCACCCCAAGCCAAGGTATACACATACACATGCTACATATTTGTGTTTCTGAAAAGATGTACATACAGCACTGCATTACATATTTCGAGCAGGTACGAGTATGTTTTGGCCCAGATAGAGACAGTATCTTGCACTCCATGTCTTCAACACCTAATCTAGATGACGAATATTACTAGTAGTTGATAACGACGATTATTAAGCAGAGTGGCAGGCAGCAGGGAAGAGCACTGTCTGAATCTGAGAATGTCTGTTGCCTCTAGAGCATTTATCTTTCCCCTCTCTGCTCGGGTGTGAGCCCTCCTTTGCCGCAGCTGGGGCAACTCTTGAGCCCAAACCCTTGGCAATCGAAGCACCTGATCGTCATCGATCAAACAAGGATACGTATATATGACTTGTTGGTCTTAATTTGTAACATGGAAAGACATAAATAAAGTAGCATAGTGAACCTACTTCCATCTCTCGAAAATGTTGCCGTTCTTCTTGTTCTTGCCAGTCCCCTACATCAGTTCAGTTTGCTTCATACATCAAGTTTGGTCAAGTTTGGTTTTTTTTTTTCAGTTCCAGAGAGTTGAAATGAAAGGATGCTCATATAGAAATTGATTTACCATACCTTGCACCCTGGGCATTCTACTGCACCCTTTCCTTTGCATGTCTTGCAACCTGCAGAGACCTGAAGAAAAGCTAACTCAGATACATCATTCATGTTCTCCTGCAACTCGAGCAGAATTGAAGCAACATTCCTCTTATTTTAAACAAGAAGGATGTAAACAAAATCTGCCATATATACCGTACCATCAGTCTAGCTCCACGTTTGGATGCCATGGCTGGCCTCCAGCTCCGATCCGCAGCTCTACTGTATGCTGTCCACCTCAAGCTCAAGGTCACCAAGCTGGTGGCAAGCTCCATGGCAGCCTGCCTCAACCACTCTTTGGCCTCCGAAACTGAACCAATTCAACAGGGATATATCCAGTCTCTATCCTCTTAAGAAAGGCAAATGAAGAAAGCGACTGCAAATTTTTAGAGCCACGGAATCAGATTATACGTATACACATATTTTTTTCTAGCTAGCAATTGAATTTTCAGATGGTCTTTGTGCTGTGAGGTGCTGTGTCCATACGATCAGGATAGGGATGGACCTGTCTGTCTAGCCTGGATCGGATCGGAGCAGCTCTGAATTACGATGACGATGGAGCTTGGCTGTGGGTGGCAGCAGCCCATATCAGTCCATGATGTGAGCGTGCCAAGCTACATATACATCAATCCTATCTATTAACGGTGGTGGAATCCGCGAGTTTACTGTAGCTACTGTAGCAGTAGGCCTTCGATATATATACGTATAGGTATATATGTATACATACATATGTAATTTTCTTTTCCCGAAAATTCTAGAAAAAAATCGAAATGAATATTAGTTACATTAATAAATCGGTTGAAAAATCTAAAATGTAAAGAAAAATATCTAAAACTGAAAAAAAAAATATGAAACAAATTTTTATAGGTTAGTATTACTTTCATCTATATGCTAAAACTATGTGCATGCATAAAATTACTACGCTACATTTTCCACTCCATTTCCTTCGTAGAGTCGAAGTTGGATAGTGCCGGATAATCATTTCTCCGTTCTATTTATGGAAATTTTCTGCACCCCTGCTTAACTGAATATTACACTCTCTGAATATTTGTTATGCATATCGTCCTGAATACTCAACTTTACGAATTGTATTGATGTCAAATGACAGGCAGATTCTCAACCGAAACCATCACCATGAAGGTCATGGGTGTACATCTAAAATTTTATGCATTTTTTTATATACGTGGCCCCTCGCGGTTGGCCCAAGCTCAAGCTCAAGCTCCAGCTCCAGCGGTCGGCCCACTCTCCACCACTCGACGGCCCGCCCGACCTACATCGCAAGGCGTCGGGAGTGCAAGGCTGCGGCGGCCACCGGCGCGTACGAGTCGGGGCGTGGTGGCGGCGGCAGCGCATCGGGCACGAGGGCCTCGGCGGTGAGTCGTCTCGAGCTGCCTCCCATGACCCTCCCACCATGTGTTTGTTGAAATGTTCCCTGGGCTACTTTTTCTGCATTTTTTAGTGACCTGTAATCTGTTTGATTTTGTTGTAACTTAAACCGGTGAAGCCTCAGATTTGCTTGGGTTTCTTCACTTGTTAACCTGTGCGCCGTGCCCCGTGCACACTCTGCAGACTGCAGGTACAAGAAACACTGGATACTTATTTGACAGAATTATGCAATATCATCACAACATTTTTAGTTTGAATTGAATAATTCTAGGTTTCTAGTTTGAACCTGGGACTGGAATCATTGTTGCGAATGATTTGTACTGCACCGTTTGGCTCTGCACTGTACAATTTCCAGTGATTATTTATTGCAGTCAGTGGCTTATCAGAAGAAAAGTTAGTACTGGGTGTCGAACAATTTACAAGTGATACGATCAAGTTCAAATTATCTCGAGATTCGGTTGTGAATTTCTGGGACCCCATCTGATTCTAGCAAAATTTTTGAGCTGGATGCCTTTTGCTTCCCATCTCTTGAACATCCCAAAGCTCTTTGGTAGCTAACTGCTGTGAGGTGATGAGGATGCGTCGATGCGATGTCAGTGCATGGCCTCCCGTATATATTTATAGGTGCTTGTATTTTTTTTCCTGTTTCGGAGACCTAATTGAAAAATCATTTCTTTTGTGAAAGGGTGGGGATTATATTAAAATTGTGAAACAGTACACCCACGGCGATCCAAGGTTTGGGGTCTCCTTTTTGGATTTGGTGGGAGGAGTGAACTCTGACTTCGACATCTTCCGGTGCTTTGCTCTGCTACTGCAGCGACATGCCGACCGGGAGAGATGGCCAGAGCTGAAGAAGAAGATTAGGACCTGCAAAGTTCATCTGTGCAATTTGTTGGTACACTCTAATTTAGAAGAAGTGTTTACAGTAGTTTGTTGTTACCAGAATATAGCAGTTCAAGTTTATTTGTGCTGGTTTATTTAAGAATGTGCATAAAGTCTGTACTGAATGGACGGTGGGATTAGTCATGCGTGCATGACTTTCAAGGGCTCAACTTAGAGCATCTCAATCCCATCGCACCCTCCCTTTGCCGCTGCCCACCTCTCACACCGCCACCGCAAAAGCACGCCGCCGCCACCCCAGGAGGGTTTTTCATACGGACAGGCCAGGCGGTGGCACATTAGCCTCTTCTTCCCAAATTCGACCCTTCCCAGGTATTCGTCTCAAATTCGCTCATCCGGTGCCGCATCATCGGCGACCTCACCGCCGGCGACGAGATGTAGCAAGCCGTTCCTTCTGCTTGTGTCGCCGCCCTCCTCCCCCTCTACTAGTATTTGGCTGCCGCGGCGCGGGTGATCCATCAGGACTCATCGGTTTCTTTCTCTCTCTCTTTTTGGTGGTAAGGAACCCTAGCTTGCTTTGATGATTTTCTCGTTCGTTCTGGAGGGACTTTTTCTTTGCTTTGATCATGTGCAATCAAAATCAATTTTTCCCTTTCTCCACGCATTTAGTTGTGGTTTTGTTGGCTGCATCGTGCCCTATTAATCTAATGCATCCATCTATCCACTGTTTGATTAGGTTCTTCTTCAGCGCACATTATCCATCTCGGGTTCTCGGTTGACACCACAACATAGGGCTTGACATTCAAGGTAAGGGTGCATTTTTTCCCCTGAAAAAAAAATTGGGGTTCAATTGAGCCCCCACGCCGCACGTTAATAGTGTCCCTGTTATTCTACATGACTGGTTTCGATAATCCCATCCAGATACCGAGTATCATGTTGTCATACATGGGTGCGATGCTTTTATGTCGTAGCAATTCAGAGCACCTGATTTTAAATGATGCAGCTTGATCACTTAGGAGGACCCTTTTAATTGTGAGGTTTAGGGCATAATTAAACAATGCCGTCATGAACAATGTGGGATTATTCAGAGGAAATGTATTCGCTTTATTTCCTGATTGAATTTATTCTCGTTGAGGGATTGTGATCAACTGAGGAAAAATTGTCTCTTTTTTAGTTGCATGTTGATTTCTCTATGCCTTTTTGACATGCATTGTTTTATTTATGCATGCACAAAGGACAAGTATGAGTTTGTCCTTTTCTTTTTTCATTAGGTGTTACTCAAGTTGGTTAGGTAATGGCCTATTGCACCACATTATAAGGGAATGCAGAACTGGTTTCCTATCCGGAATATCATTTGAATATGTAAATAAAGTCAGTTACATATATCTACCGCATTCGTTAAAGAAGAAAAGAGTCCCTTTTGGGAAAGGGCTATTTATTTACTGACTATTATGCTTGTCCTGTCTTGTTTCTTCATATGCCCGTCCTCCCTGTCTCACTGACAGGTGGGGTGATGGCCCCCGCAGCTAACAGTACCCCCGCCCCATATCTCTCCATTTCCGTCCCATAATTCTCTTCTCCCCAACCGCAGAAATCCATAAATGAATTTTGTTTAGGAGCTTCCCTAGCACATTATATATGTTTGGTGCATGGATTTTGAAGGGAAGGTCACCTTATTGATCCATCATCCATTATTTAGAATCTGGAAAATATATATATTGATAGGTGACTGGAACCTTGTCTTTCTAAATAAGACATTTGGTGGATCTTGTATGCGCAACCACATTTTAACGACCGTAACATCAGAAGTAGCGATTGCCGATTGCATGGAATGCATGTGTGCTCATGTGCATGCACAGTATTGAGAGAAAGAAAATGACTATCTTCTGCGACAACATTGCATATTCTGTCCCACTGCAAACTGAATTCAGCTGATGAGATATTAATACTTTGACCTAATTGTTGGCTAGTTGTGATAATTGAGAAATAGCAACACATCAAGACTAACCATTTTATATATCGGTTCTCATATTTACTTTCTGTCATTTGCTTGACAGATGCAGGAAGGTTTTGATCCGCCAGAAACAGAAATTGGTATTTCCGCTAGGAAGGATGTGGTTGTCGAGCAAGATTCGGTTTCTTCATATCGGCCATGTATGTGTCCTGGTAGTTTCCAAAGATACCTAAATTCTAATTGAGCAAGGTAGTAGTGGGTATGTGTTTATTTTGCTGCCAATTTGTGTTTCCTTCTGCAGGGGGCAGTATGAAATTTGAAGAGGATGGCCATTTGCTGTCTCATGCAAAAAGGGGCTTGCCACATTTGGTACGGGCTTGCTCTTCATTACATTCATCCTTTTCTTTTTGGTACAATGCTACAATACCATTCCTTTTACTATTCATTAAGGGATCTATCCTTCTCAACCATAAAAAAAATATAGGCTAACTAACCAAGTAAGAAACCACATCTGAAATAATTCACAAATCAATAGACATTCTAAAGTTAGTCCTGTCATGAGTTGAACATTTCAACTTGTTTACATGAGCTCAAAAGATCAATTTAATGGAAGAAAAAGATACACACAATTGCGTTCACATGTGAACCGTTGCTCAAATTCTAAATGCACCTCTGATGTGCACTTGTTAAAAATCTTTCCTTAGTAGTTGCATTTTCAATGTAATATATCCAGAATACTACCCAGACTTATACCTGTTGTTAAGATAGCACAGCAAATAAAATTGTTATTCAGGAACTATGTGCCAAGACAAGTATGTTTTAATTCAAATATAAAATTCGTGGATAAAGCTCTCTGGAAATTAAAGCTTCTGTTCACTCATTATTTGAACAAATCCTCCCTTATCAGGATTATCAAGCACGATCTTCGGAGCCCAACTATGTTGCTGATCTTGGATCACATGCATATTCTAAGGAATCATTGCCACCGGGAAGAGAATATCATAGGCAGAAGCCTTACTATCCTCCTTCAAGCTGTGCTTGGGAAAGATCGCCTTCATTAGAAGCAGTGCCAAGTAGTCCAGACACATTGGGGCATGTAGTTGGAAAAATGAAAACCAAAACTAACACCCTCAGTACAAGGCCAGATTATGTTGCTTCATATCCTACTACTGCTACTCACATGAGAAAGTATCCAGCAGCAGTTAAAGTTGATTCTGGTTTAGATGACTCAGAACATCGCTACAGAAGATCAGATCAATTTACTGCCTTTTCGAGCCATAATAGTCAATCTGTAGAACACTGCAATGAGGTATATCTGTTGATCATTCAAACTGTACTAGAATGGCAACTTATGTCTGTGTATATATTTCTGTATCGGACGCTAGTAGAAAAAAAATTAGCCTTTTGTGTATGGAAGTATTTCATCATGACAATTTCTCATTGAAACAGATGGTCGATTATGCCAGAGGGTCCCACTATGTAGATGATATCACTCCAATTTCACGTCAATGGTGCTTTGATGATGGAAGCCCTTCGCTACCAAGAGGGATGCAGTATGGAGATGAGATCCCTTCTTTGTCTAGTAAGATGTGTAATGAGGCACCTTCACGCTCAAGCCTATGGCAATATGGTGATGAAATCCCATCGTTCTCAAGGAGACATGACTATGGTGATGAAATCCCATCGTTCTCAAGGAGACATGACTATGGTGATGAGATCCCGTCACTGTCTCGAAATTGGCGCTACCGAGACAAGATCCCCTTGCATTCTGGTCACTGTTACCATTATGCTGAGTCACATCCACTGCCAAGATACCAGGAAGGTGTTTCTCATGGGAATGGTCAGTCAAGACACAATTTTGCCAGAATGAATACCAATGAGCAAGTCAAAGTTACCACAAGCAAACATACTTCTACAAAACATAGGATGCTTAATAGATTTGTAAACAGTAGTAACCATTATAGGAGTAATATGAAGGATAACCCATGGAGAAATTCCGAAGATATAATGGACCAAGTTCGTGGGCCCAGGGCAAAAAAATTGAATAATATTTCAGTATCCTCTACCGAGAAAGATATCATCAGTCCATTGGTTCGTAGGGATCAATTTAATAGATCCGACTTCTCAACTGAGTATGAACATGCCAAGTTCTTTATGATAAAGTCGTATAGTGAAGATGATATTCATAAAGGTATCAAATACAATGTTTGGGCAAGTACACCAAACGGGAACAATAAGCTGGATGCTGCCTTCCATGAAGCTCAGACTTTAATGAAGGAGAAGGGGGGAAAGTGCCCTGTCTTCCTATTCTTCTCGGTCAGTAAAGATCAAATGTTTTCCTTCTAATTTGTTATCCCTTATTTCTGTTCATTACAGCGATAAATGACAGTTTGTAGCAACAAAAGACTATCGTGCCATGTATTTCTTGGGAGGTCAATGGTTCTAATATCTGATAAATTTGATGTTTGAGCAATATAGTTAAGTAAGACATCAGTGCTTTCCCAAGAGGGTGGATTTAAGAATGGTTTTGTCTTTAAGTTACGAAGTTGTAGATAGTTGGTTACTGTGCCTCCACTCTTTAGTTATGGTGTCATTGGCAAACCAAATAAGCACTAAGGAGGCATGTTAACATTTCAATTTATTAAATTACTGATGCACACTATGACAACACTAAGAAACTGTAGTGACTGTCAAAATCTGCTCCAGTTTTTTTTTCTTTTGTTTTAGACCCATGTTAAAGGCTTCTTTAGAGGAATCTTATTTTCAGCCTCTTTTGTTTTAGGATGATTTTTGCACATGAATATAAAAATAAAAAGGTTTTGATGATCATCCGATTGTGCACACTGGTTTGGTCAGATTTGTGTATGGAAATGCTTGCTTTTTCACCTACGTATTGTGAGGACAGATTAATGAAAAAGGGATTGTAGTTGGATAGTTGCTACTTACTAGCATTAAAAAGATTGTTGTAAATTCTTTGTGATGTTGTGATTGATGCTGTTTGCTCTTTTTGTTTATATCTTTACTGGGTTGATTATTCCAAATGTGTGCTTAATTTCCTTAGAGAACCGTTTTGACCAGATTCTGGTCCAGACAGGCCTGCCATTATATTAAGTAACGATTTTCTTGAGAAAAGATACATTTAGCACAATGGATGTTCTTCAAAAAACTTGACTGAAGCAGCTACATGGTTATTTTATCAACTTGCAAAATTTCAAGATAGTTACTTTCCTCATGTTTCCTTTTTCAGGTAAATACCAGTGGACAGTTTGTAGGGTTGGCTGAGATGTTAGGTCCTGTTGATTTCAAGAAGACCATGGACTTTTGGCAACAAGATAAATGGAATGGGTTTTTCCCTGTCGTATGGCATATTATAAAGGACATTCCGAATCGGCTGTTCAAACATATAATTCTTGAAAACAACGACAACAGAATAGTTACTTTTAGTAGGGACACTCAGGAGGTATCATGCTTCTAACTAAATCATTCTGATTTTCTGATACCAAATTTGTTCTTGAAATAACGAGATTTTTTAATTTACAAATTAAATAGTTCACATGTATTGACACTTAGGAGATATAGAAACTTAGAGAATATGTTTTATCAAGAGAAAATGAATTATCTGGTGATTCTACAGTAAATGGATTAGTTAATATTATCTGAAGCAAGACAGTAGGTTTTATGTAAACTCCTGTTAATGTTTTCCATATGATTATGAAGACTCTCATTGACATAAAATGGTTTTCTCATATGTTTTGTTACGGCCCAATTTTAGATTATTTTAGCCAATTCCCTTTGTGTTCCTTTCATGTAGATTGGGCGGCCACAGGGTCTGCAAATGTTGAGAATTTTTAAGGCTCATCGCCAGGAAACATCAATTCTGGATGATTTTGATTTTTATGAAGAGAAGGATAATGCCCGCCGTGCTCAAAAGCGAGGAAATTCAGAGTCGACACATCAAGCTAGATTCTCTGATGACTCCAAATCAATGGTATGCGCATTTCTGTTTACTGCTACTGAGTGGTGCTTTCAAGAACAGCGACATGCTTTCTATTATCATTAGAGGGGATGCTTTTATTACCTTATTATTTTGATAGAATTACGTGCATTCTATGAACATTGTGTTTGTGGTTGCTCGTCAAGTCCATGTAGCATTACATAGGACTCTTTTTAGATAGATGCGACTTGTTTGCAGTCGCTGGCAGTCTATCCAAAATAAGAAAACAAGTATGCAGGTTCAGGTTCCCTTGGAAATCATCCGGTCCTGGAACCAGAGAACCCGGTGCTAGGAACCTTAAACCCTGCTGTCTGTTTGTCATGTGTGTGGCGCCTACTCTCGTATTGTTGCTACATATTATTTTCTGATATGCTTGTTTCCATTTGTAGGAAAATTTGGAGGGAAGCATGGAGAGTTGGAGTTTGTACGAGAATTGGGATTAATACGGATTGCTGCGCCATTGAAATAAATAAATAGCATGACGAGTCAGTGAAGTAGTCGAAGGCACTGACGTTCCTTTGCAGAACAATTCCATCCGACAATTGTCTAGATGGGTCAAAATGAAACCTCTTGTATACAGTGTTTGTGTAGAAGCATAGATGTTGTGTCAGTAAACACACGACGAGCCGAGATTTTAGCTCTGGATATTTCCTTAAACCTGGTTACTTGGATATTTCCTGAAACCCGGTTACGTGTAGAATTATTCCTGACTTGATTATTGCTTGTTACTTGATTTTGAATGTTGGCTACTCAAGTCATTTGTACAATCTTAGAGCCTGTTTTGAAATGTAGGAATTTCACAGTTCAATTCCCATAGGATCGGGAAGATTCCTGCGTTCCAAACACACCCTTAGCAAGAGATATTATTAGGAAAAAATGTTGTGCAGAATGCCAGTAGCTTCAAGATACAAGTGGAACTGCCGTGAGTGGGTTGAAAAAGCATGGCAATGTTCAGAAAAGATACGAGCAGAATAGCTAGTGTTATCTTCCCCTAGTTGGGTTGGTAGTTGGTACATCATGTATATATACAAAGGACATTGTACAGTTCACCCTTTGTGAAACAAATTCGACTCTGAGATTGAACTACAGACAGCCGGCTCCACTGAGAAAAATAGGCAGAATCTAAATGCAAGCAATGTACATATTGGCAAGCCTTCCCAAGAAACACACTGAAACTCTTTACTTGTCGTGCGCCACATGATTAAATGCGCATTAGCCCCTCTTCAAGTCTTGATCCAAATTTCAACTTTGTTCATCAAATGCATACTCATCGTCAGGTACCATGGCTGTCAAGAGCGAATACTTCACGCGCAGCGAAATCTTGCCCCTCTCCAGCTGTAGTTTCGCACCAGAGACCACCCAGTATCCTGGTGTGTCTTGTGGTCCGCGCACCATCTCTGCTGTGTCCACAAACTTGAGCAGCTTTGGTGCCTGCACAGGCACAGGTGGACCGCCAGGGTACACAGCCGAGTTTATATTCACATCAGCAGGGCGAGGGGCTGGCTTCTGAGCCACTGTTGAGAAATGTGTGCTTATGAGTGTGGAGATGAGGCCGGATTTCTGGCCCAGATTTGGTGATCCTTCCCACTCGGGGTTCTTGACAAGTGCAGCATTGCACACTTTGGAGAACTGGAGGCGGAGGGAAAGGACTTTCCTGAACCCATGGCTGCTCACGTGTAATTGTGCCCCGGTCACGATTGACAAGTCATCGTCTGACTCCACTGGTGCTGTGTAAACATGAGAGAAACACTTCCATGATCCAAATGGTTCCAAGTACTTGCGATCATGTGGTTCCGGAGTTCGGTGGTTGTAAGGATCATCCTGGAGCTGGAGGATTTGAGGAAGCGAGCATAGATGCTGAAGATGGATAGCCAGCATGTTGCTTTTCTTCCCCTCAAGATACAACCGTAGTCCAGTAACAGGTCTTTCACCCACATCAACCTGTTTTCAAATACCACAAGACATGTAAAGGAAATGACATGAATATAACTTTTCTCTTCGAACTTCAAAGCTTCTGAAATTAGTATGTGACAACTGACAAGGTGGACTCCGTGGACAACCCATGTAAAGTAAACAAGTTGTGTCCTTTCTACTCTCTCCTCATTTTTAGATCACTCCCTTGTCCTTTAGCAGATATATCTTAGTGAGATCAGAACCTAATTTGTTAAGCTGACAAGTGACAAAGGTAATTAAATTTTCTTGTGCTAGTTCAACTAGCATTACAAAGACGACAATGATACACATACCACAGAACACTCTATAGCTACTTGCTTGTATAATCAATCTCATCATACAGACTATGTATGAAGTATAAACTAATGAAGTTACCAAGATCACAAGAATACACATACCATATTAGTGCAGACATATAGCTTTGGTCCCATGAAACTTAAGGGAAAAGATGCACTACTCTTTCGCTTCCTCTGAGGGCCAAGGGGGAGGTCACTGTACACAGGTGCCCACTGCCGTGGTAGCTGGAAGTCCAAAAATTGGTGTAGTTCTGCAATTGGAGGCTTATCTGCGAAAAATTGAATACATCACCAAGTTTTTCTAACATAGCTATGGCAGTGGTGCCCAATGACATTCATGTAAGCTGGCATGCTTCTGTACCGATTGCCAAACATCTAATACGAATGTACTAGACAACCCAAAATGTTATGTAGGAATTTCCTGTGTAAGCCTTGTATAATCCACCTTTTGTTTTTTCACAGACATTTGGCGAAACTTTAGCAGAAAGGGGTACCAAGTCCTAACTTTCCAGCTTTTATATAGCAAGCACAGCAAGCACCTAATGACACACTAAAGGAGAGCAAGCTATATCAATAAGACAACGCAAGGATCAGAAAGTATGCATAGCAAACAATGTTATCTATTGCGAGATGGCTTAGGCCTCCTAAACCAAGAGATTTGGATTTCTACAGTGCCCTAAATATTAGTAGCAGCTTCATAAATAAATAATGGACATGATCAGCAAGCAGGATAATATAATGAATCAACAAAAGGATGATCTGTCATATGAAATGAATAGTGAGAGACAAACTTACAGCGTAGGTACAGATTAATCGCATGATTCAAAAATCCACAACCAGGTACTCCAGTCAACAACGAAGTAATAGGTAGAAGGGACATCGAAATAACATCAGGTTCTGCTTGAACAGTGTTTATCCATTCACTATGTGGCATCTCTTTGTCCCATTCCTTTCCACCTCTCCGCTTAACCACCATCACCAAGTCCTAAATATCAAAGATAATTAATGTTACATGAACAGTAAATAGTGATAAGCAAAGTACTTGAAAAAAATTCAATACCTCCTTCGAAGAGTAAGAACTTGACGGACTTGATTCCGCAAATCTTAGTCGCTGCTCTCTTGCATCATGCTGCACAGAATGCTACAATTTAAGACCAAATTATTGTTTTTAAAAAAAAGCTCGCATGGGGAGAGAAACGTCCCTCTAGCTTTGTTCTAAAAGTAGAGGAGTACCGAACCTGGCTGGCCAGGAAACTCATTGAAACTAATTCTCACGGAGGTACCACGCAACATGCGAGCACCCGGGTTTGAGACCGGGTGGGTGGCCCCTCAACTGGAGGCTCTACCAACTGAGCTATCGCTCGGTTTTCATATAAAAAAAGACAGCTGATGTTAACTAGTCATGCAGTTTTCACATACTTAACAGGACCTTTTGTCAGTACCTCAATAGGAAAGTTTCAAAGCATTGTCCTGCTGATTTTTTTAATATGCAACATAAAATGTCCCCCTAAGAAACAAAAGAAAAGCACAGAAAATGCAGAGTACGATGTACCTTATATGCCCCATATCCATCCTTGTTGTTCATATCGTACTGTCCACTTGCATCCAGAAATCTCGTGTCTGACATCTCCTTCAATCTTTTCTGAACAGCAGCTGGTTGCAAGCTTGATGAGTGCTGTTGTTTAAGATAAATAACATCTTTCCCTCCCATTTTTACACCAACAACTACGTGAGTCCCAAACTTTTCAATAAACCTGAAAAGTGAAGCAACCAGAATCAAGGTTCAGGAACAATATTAACTCATATTTTCTTGGGTATTGTCCACTTATACAGTAGAAAGACATGATTTAGCTGAGAAACTCAAAAAAAAAAAAGCGCGCAGCCAAAGCGGTATCCACAAATTACATGACATCGGTAAGGACCAACAATAGCACTAAACTAGAATCACAAGTGCTACTCTGACATACAAGCTACCTAAGACAGAATTGAAGCTACTATAACTTTTTTGCAAGGAAAACAGGAAGGGAATTGAACACAATGACATTTTGGTCTTAAGGCATCACGCCAGAATAAGGGTTGAACCTTGCCAAAGCAGCAGGATCCCAGGTTGAAGGAACTGCCTGAGTAACATGATCACGCAGTAGAATATGGGACTTTGAGAGCGCAACCTTATATAGTGAAATGTACCAACCATCAAAAGCAAGTGATTTGGTATTAGCTGCATCTTTCTGCCAGCAGCCAGAAAACTCAAACATACTATTGAACATGCCGGATGGAATTTTCCCAGTCAAAGATAATTCCTGGTTGAACTGTTCTGACATCTGCAAAATACATTTCTTGGTTCAATATAGTGTATATCTATGAATCAAACCAATGACAGAATGAACCATACGATATCAAGCAAGAACTGAAACTGCATACCTGCTGAAACGAGAGGACATCAGACCGGAATCGCATCCGCTCACCCTTGTCGCACTTGATGGACTTGGGGACGCCGGTGACCGTCAGCCCGCCGGGGAGAACGATGTCCTGAACCTCATCGCGGTCGAGGTCAATGAGGCGCTTGTCCGGGTCCGTCAGATTACCCTTGCAGTACTTGAGCCGGACGTCCGCAGCAACATCGTAGCCGTGGCCGATGGCCGCTATGGCCGCCTCCGCGGCGCCCTGAGCCGTGGCCTTAAGCGCCATTCCCGACCATTACACGGCGGGGAAACCCTAAATGCTGCCGAATCTTCTCGTGCCTCGATCTTGACGAACCCCGAGCAGCTCAGACCGATCAAAGACTCGAAATTTCAAGAAGCCCTCTAGCTCCAGGGATTCAGAGGCCGAAAAGATGGAACCTTTCGAAGATTTCTGCAACTCGCGAGCAGCAGGCTCAAGCTTCCGGCAACCTTGAGAGCCGATTTCTCGATTCGAAGCAGCTGAAAGCCTGAAGCGCACCAATTAGAACGAGCTCGATGTACTTGAGCTTTTCCGGAGCTGAAAACTTGAGGATGCTCGATCAGATTTCGCGCGGAGGAGCATGTTGCGGCGGGATTGCGGTGGGAATTTGGTGGAGGCGACGTGGAAGAGAGGAGGTGTAGTGGCAGTAGGAGCAATAAAGTTTGGCAGTTGTGTGTCCTCTTGCTCTCGCTGGTTAGGTTGGGGTCAAACTTGGAAGACTGCTTGGTTGGCAACTTTTTTTTGACTGCACTAAGTTAAATTTCATTAACCATGTGCCGGTAAATCACCGGCCACCAAATTCCTGATACATAACGGAAGGTCATCCAACCAAGTTGTGCTAAAACAGCACGCGCTGCCTTATTACATTGTCTATGCTTGTGATCGATTGAAGCACTAACAAAATGAAGAAGCATCAAACTCTTCAACTCGCAGACGAGACCACCTGCTCTGCTATGGAGAGATCAAAAGCAGTAGACGTCGCCGCCGCCTGTTTAACCAACAATGCATCTGTCTCCACCTCAATGGCATGTGTTGGATGCCGACATCAATAGCCGCCTTAACCCCATGAATGCAAGCACTGATCTCCGCCTGAATTAAACAGGTTACGTCTCCAACATGATCGTGAATCACAAAATTAACCCCATCCTCCTGATCCTGTGTTCGGACAAAAGCACCATCACAATTTAGTCTCTCCCAAACCTGCTGGCTGCTGCTGCTTTATACAAGCACTTGTTTCCTGTGAGAAAAACACGTTTGATTTCATCAGCAAAGACCTGAATGCCATGACATAAGCTTGCCACCTCCCTTGTTCGTTCTCCTTCCCGAAAACTGTTCCTTTCATTCCACCACATCCATAGGCATGTAATTCTTTAGTCTGCAGCAGTATGCACTCTACCACTTGACGTGCTGATTGCATGTCTGCCATGTTGACCCGCATTTCATCCATATTCGAAGCTAACCATAATTGTTTAACATATTTACATTTGAAAAACAAATGTCCACCATGCATCTTCATCAACTCTGAAACAGACCGTGCCGCATTTAGTATTGATCCTCATACCTGGCCTCTTCGCTGTAGAGTCATACGTAATGCAAGGCTGTTATGCGACATCCGCCATACAAAATGCTTCATCTCATTTGAGCATTTGAGCTGCCAAATATTACGCCAAAAGGACTCATCTTCCTTGTGATGAACTCCGCCCGCATCCCGGCCCTCTCGTACTACTCCTTCGCCAGTCTTCATACCCTGTCTCTCCTTTCCTTCTATTCCTCAAAAAAATGTGTATCTCATGAGCAATCAAAATGTTATCTGAGATAAGCCGGCCCGGGACAAAAGCACTCTGCGTTGGTGACACAATCTCTGGAGTCTGGAAGTATACATTTCAATCTATTTGCAAGAACCTTGGACACGATCTTATATAAGACGTTACATAAGCTAATGGGTCTTAGGTCCATCACTTTCTCAGGTTCTTTCACCTTTGGAATCAATACAATATTTGTCCCGTTCCACTCCTCTGGCATCGGCCCTCCCCTCAAAACTTGCAACACCTCTGCAACTACATTCTCCCCATAAAAGCCCCAAAATTTTCTTGTAAAAAAGAGATCACATGCCATCTGGTCCTGATGCCTTAAGATCGCCAATCGCTTCCAGTGCAGACTTTATTCCTTGCTCACTAAATTCTTTCAGCAAAAATTCATTCGTTTGGCTTGTAACTCGGGGTTCAACAGCATTTAGGAGCTGTGTTCCTATTTCCTTTCTCCAACCATTTAGTGTGGGATCTCTGCCTCCAAAAAATATCTAATTGCTCCTCCAACCTTTCTAACTTATACTTCAAGATCTCCTCTGTAGCTATATATACTATCCCTATGCACCGCACTCCTTCTACACATCTCCGGATCTTTTTTGGCCTTCTTTATCCTCTTCTCAAAATTATCCTCTTCTCCAAACAGCCTAGAACATTAGAACTCCAATTTTGCAGACCTGCAGCTACAAATTTCAGCGCATCATACACCTTCACACCCCTGTCTTCGTTTGCTACCTCCCAGGCTTCCTTTACAACTTTCTCACAATGCTCTTCTTTTAACCAGTTTGCTTCAAATTTGAACGGTTTCTCCCCTCCATCGTGACGAGGATCTCCATTCAGTACAGCCACAGGCCCACAGCTGGGAAGCGACTACGCCATTCCAGGTTCGCCACAGCCCTATCCAGGCGCTCCCGTATATATAGTCATCACAACGAAATTCTTGATTTCTCCATGTGAAAATATCACCCACAAAACCTAAATCCTGTAGATCACAATGCTCAAGTGCTTCTTTGAACCTGTCCATACACCCATGTGGTTGTGGCCAACTGTCGGGACCGGTCTAAGGACAGACCAATACCGTTACTGTATATAGTGAGCTAAAAATCAATCTTAATATACAAAGACTTCACATATGGTAACATAACACAATATCATTAACTTAACGTGAAAAGTTATTCTTACAATTGAGGACCTCTTAGGTTCGAAAAGCAAATAAACACTGCAGCTAGCGCAGTCTTCTCGTCTACATCTCTCACAGGCAATTGATATAGAGCATCACCTTAGATTTCTCCATCAACATAGTCATTTTCAGAAACTTATCCCTGACTGAGCAGTATGATTATAGCAAATGTGAGTACATCTCGTACTCCGCAAGTTATGTTAAAGTAATGATATGAAGTCAATCAAAATAATAAAGTTTATAGGGGTTTATTTGCATAAAGGTAGAATTTAAGTAAAACGTTTAAATAAAGCGAGAGTAAATACTGAAAATAAATGCCCTCAAGAGCTGACCCTCTTGACCTCAACCGAAGTTAACCACCTCAAACATAGTTCCTACAACTATGACTGATATATCAGTTTTACACTCTGTAGATGTTGTACACTTTACCTATAATACGTGATGATCATTATGCCTATGTCGATCAAATACTTACACACTTCCGAGGTGTGCGACTGGGATTCTCACTGTAAGGCCTTTACAAAGTCTTCTCCCAATAAGTGTATACCCGTTAAAGTTTCACTACCGAGTGACACAAATATCCTCAACAACGGAAGCCTCCCTCTTGCGCCAGGTGGTTCCAAGGAAATCTCATCCATTCTCTGTTCCTCTACCTGGTCTACACTATATTGGAAGAAAACAAATTATTCAACTAGACATATATCATATCAGACTTGTGGTTGTACTGTAAAACTTGATCCGATCGCACTATGAACCGATCCTAAAATGAATGGAGTAAGACTACCATCCACCCGCCCTTGGCAATCAACTCAACCTCTTGCTCAGTTTCCTAGTTCATGTTGCTAAAGACACAATTTTATCTTGTTGCATAAAATCATTATCAAGATATTGAACCAAGTGTTTTCTCAAGTATGGCTAAGCAATATTACCCTTGATCCAATCAAAACCGAGGCAACAAGGTAGATATGAGAAAACTAGGGTATAGTTCTATCATGGGTTTCCCATCAACAACTATAAGCATGCAACTTTATACAACTATAAGCATGCAACATAGGATTAAAGTGCATAGGACAACTTGCCTTCACCCTGGTGCTCAACAGGATTCTCAAACTTCTGGTCTTGGAAACCTGCAAAATCCTTCACCAGAAATTGGCGTCTAATCACAAAAGAAAACAAGGCAAATAAACACCAAAAGCCAAAAACAAGCCAAAAGCACACAAAACAACTCTATTTATTATTTTTATGATTTTTGCTAAATTATTGGCAAAGGAAACGATTAGATTGGAGTTGCAACGGTAGAGATATAGCTTTGAAAGGGTGAAAGAAGGGCGTAAGATTTTTCCTGCAATTTTCTATAGGCTTTTGGTATTTTCTAGGAATTTTTGGGATTTTCTAGGAATTAAAAAGGATTTTTAGGAATTAAAGAAACACTAAAACGAATTATTTATATTTATTTTACTAAAGAAAAACTTTTTTCATAACTATATCCTATTTTCCAAAATTAAGAACATTAAAGAAACTTTATTTAACCATTAAAACAATTATTTTAGATTTATTAAAGAATTATCCAATATTAAAACATATATAAAGGATTTTTAGATTTATTAAAGAATTTTCCAAATCATTTTCATAATTAAAACATTTATTTTACCACTAAAAAGAATAAAAACATTTTATAAATTTTATTCTACTAAGGAATAATTTTAAAACATTGATCAATTTATTAAAGATTTTACCAAATTTTATTATTTATAAAATCCTATTTTAGAATTTATTAGATTTTTGTGATTTATTTTTCTAAAAAAGGCTTTATTGCATCATGACGATGTCAGCAGAGGGATTTAAAAAGAAAAAGAAAAGAGCAACACCGATGTGGCATGTTGACTGGGTTGATTGTGCTGACTAAGCTTGCCACATCGAACAGAATGCCCATGTGGCATGCTGATGTGGCTGCACTGACTAGGCTAACTTCTATTTAATCCGAGGTGCATATTCGAGATCAGACAATTTTTGCTGACTAAGCTTGCCACGTCAGACAAAATGCTCATACGGCATGTTGATGTGGCTATGCTGACTAGGCTCACTTCTATTTAAATTCGGGGCACATATTCAAGATGAGACGATTGAGATAATGGCGTGAAGGGGTGTGCCAACTTTTAATGTTAACCGTATGCACGAGATCGGACAGTGATGGATGAGCTTACTTGTTCTCCGGCAACCCGAGGGCAACAACGGCGTTCTCGTCGGTGAAGGCGAACTCCTTGTCGCGGTGGCCGAGGTACTCCGTGAGCGGTAGAAAGGCTTGGAAAACACTTGGTTTAACAATTTTGATCATGGTTTTATGCAACGAGATAAAATTGTGTTTTTAGTAATATGGACTAGGGAATTGAGCAAGATGTTTGGTTGGCTGCTAGGGGCAGATGGATGGCAGTCTTGCTCAATTCAATTAAGGATCGGTTTATAGTGCGATCAGACTGAGTTTTATAGTACAACCACAAGTCTGGTATGGGATGGGTCTGACTGAATAATTAGTTCTCTCGTAACATAGTGTAGACCAGACAGATAAATGGGGAATGTATGATATTTCCTTGGAACTGTAAGGCGCAAGAGGGGCTTCGTTGTTGAGGATATTTGTGTCACTTTGCAGTGAAATCTTAGCGGGTAGACACTTGTTAGGCGAATACTTTGTAAAAGACTTGTAATGAGAATCCTAGTCGCACACCTCGGAAGTCTGTAAGTGTTACGTGAGCACGGGCAAAACGGATAATCACGTCTTGTAGGTAAAATGTACAATCTATGTAGAGTATTAAACTGATATATCAGCCGTGCTCACGGTTATGAGCAACGAGGAATGCCACACATGACTAGAATATTTTAGAAATGCTTTGAAAATTTTTGGCTTGGTGGTTCATTCATAGTTGTGAGAATCATGTTTGAGGTGGTCAACTTCGGTTGAGGTAAAGAATGTTTACTCTTGAGGTTACTAACTTTCAGTCATTTACTATTGCTTTTAATTAAATGTTTTTACTAAATTATGCCTTTATGCAAATAAATCGTTGTAGGCCTTATTATCGTGATTGCTTTCATTTTATTACTTTACCACAACTTGCAGAGTACTCATAACGAGACGTACTCACACTTGCTATAACCATAATGCTCAATCGGGAAAGAATTCTGAGGATCACTCTGAGGACAAAGAATTCTAAAGTGGTGCTCTACATCGATTGCCTGTGAGAGATGCGAATGAGAAGACTGCGCTAGCTGCGATGTTTATTTGCTTGTTGGCCCTCAGATGTCCTCTTTGTAAGAATGACTTTTTACATTAAGTTAATGACATTGTGTTATGTTATTATCTGTGAAGTTTTTTTATATTGAGATTAATTTCTAGGTCAATATATATAGTAAGGGTATTGGTCTGTTCTTAGACTGGTCCAGACATGGGTATGTCTTGTCTCGTCGCATGCAATTTTTTTTTTAGAGATGCAGGGGAAGGAAATCACAAATCAGGTAGAGAGGAGTGGAGATCCTGCAAACAAGAGATTCCAAGGAGATGAAGAAATGGTGGGCTTTGGACAATCAACAGGGGACACCTAGCAGAGTTTGTACGACAACACTATGTTTATTACTTATAATGATTTTCTTTT